>NC_143048.1:33920000-34220000 GCF_057628025.1 Oncorhynchus mykiss
ACACACAGAGGGACCGACACACACACACACACAGAGGGACCGACACACACACACACACAGAGAGACCGACACACACACAGAGAGACCGACACACACACACACACAGAGAGACCGACACACACACAGAGACCGACACACACACAGAGAGACCGACACACACACACAGAGAGACCGACACACACACAGAGAGACCGACACACACACAGAGAGACCGACACACACACAGAGAGACCGACACACACACAGAGAGACCGACACACACACAGAGAGACCGACACACACACAGAGAGACCGACACACACACACACGGGGAGACCGACACACACACACGGAGAGACCGACACACACACACAGAGAGACCAACACACACACACAGAGAGACCGACACACACACACAGAGAGACCGACACACACACACAGAGAGACCGACACACACACACAGAGAGACCGACACACACACACACAGAGACCGACACACACACACAGAGACCGACACACACACACGGGGAGACCGACACACACACACACACACGGGGAGACCGACACACACACACACACACGGGGAGACCGACACACACACACACGGGGAGACCAACACACACACACGGGGAGACCGACACACACACACACACAAACACGGGGAGACCGACACACACACACACACGGGGAGACCGACACACACACACACACACACACACACACACACACACTCACACACACACGGGGAGACCGACACACACACACGGGGAGACCGAGACACACACACACACGGGGAGACCGACACACACACACACACACGGGGAGACCGACACACACACACACACACACGGGGAGACCGACACACACACACACACACACGGGGAGACCAACACACACACGGGGAGACCGACACACACACGGGGAGACCGACACACACACAAACATGGGGAGACCGACACACACACACACACACACGGGGAGACCGACACACACACACACACACGGGGAGACCGACACACACACACACACACACGGGGAGACCGACACACACACACACACACACACAGGGAGACCGACACACACGGGGAGACCGACACACACGGGGAGACCGACACACACGGGGAGACCGACACACACGGGGAGACCGACACACATGGGGAGAACGACACACATGGGGAGAACGACACACACACACACCGGGAGACCGACACACACACAGGGAGGGAGAACAACACACACACAGGGAGGGAGACCGACACACACGGGGAAAACAACACACACACAGGGAGGGAGACCGACACACACGGGGAGAGACACACACACACACACAGGGAGACCGCCACACACACACACACACACACACGGGGAGACCGCCACACACACACACACACATACACACGGGGAGACCTACACACACACACACACACACGGGGAGACCGACACACACGGGGAGACCGACACACACACGGGGAGACCGACACACACACGGGGAGACCGACACACACACACACAGGGAGGGAGACCGACAGACACACAGGGACACCGACATACACCCACACACACAGGGACACCGACATACACACACACACACACACACAGGGACACACACACACACAGGGACACACACACACACAGGGACACACACACACACAGGGACACCGACACACACACAGGGACACACACACACAGGGACACACACACACAGGGACACACACACACAGGGACACACACACACAGGGACACCGACATACACACACACACACACACACACACACACACAGGGACACCGACATACACACACACACACACACACACACACAGGGACACCGACATACACACACACAGGAAACAAAGAGAAAAGAGAAGATAAAGCAGTAGACTGGGTAGAGGAGCATGGTAAATGAGAAACACAGAGAAAAGAGAAGATAGAGCAGTAGACTGGGTAGAGGAGCATGGTAAATGAGAAACACAGAGAAAAGAGAAGATGAAGCAGTAGACTGGGTAAAGGAGCATGGTAAATGAGAAACACAGAGAAAAGAGAAGATAAAGCAGTAGACTGGGTAAAGGAGCATGGTAAATGAGAAACACAGAGAAAAGAGAAGATAAAGCAGTAGACTGGGTAGAGGAGCATGGTAAATGAGAAACACAGAGAAAAGAGAAGATAAAGCAGTAGACTGGGTAGAGGAGCATGGTAAATGAGAAACACAGAGAAAAGAGAAGATAAAGCAGTAGACTGGGTAAAGGAGCATGGTAAATGAGAAACAGACAGAGAAAAGAGAAGATGAAGCAGTAGACTGGGTAGAGGAGCATGGTAAATGAGAAACACAGAGAAAAGAGAAGATAAAGCAGTAGACTGGGTAGAGGAGCATGGTAAATGAGAAACAGACAGAGAAAAGAGAAGATAAAGCAGTAGACTGGGTAGAGGAGCATGGTAAATGAGAAACAGACAGAGAAAAGAGAAGATAAAGCAGTAGACTGGGTAAAGGAGCATGGTAAATGAGAAACAGACAGAGAAAAGAGAAGATAAAGCAGTAGACTGGGTAGAGGAGCATGGTAAATGAGAAACACAGAGAAAAGAGAAGATAAAGCAGTAGACTGGGTAGAGGAGCATGGTAAATGAGAAACAGACAGAGAAAAGAGAAGATAAAGCAGTAGACTGGGTAGAGGAGCATGGTAAATGAGAAACACAGAGAAAATGGAAGATGAAGCAGTAGACTGGGTAGAGGAGCATGGTAAATGAGAAACACAGAGAAAAGAGAAGATAGAGCAGTAGACTGGGTAGAGGAGCATGGTAAATGAGAAACAGACAGAGAAAAGAGAAGATAAAGCAGTAGACTGGGTAAAGGAGCATGGTAAATGAGAAACAGACAGAGAAAAGAGAAGATAAAGCAGTAGACTGGGTAGAGGAGCATGGTAAATGAGAAACAGACAGAGAAAAGAGAAGATAAAGCAGTAGACTGGGTAGAGGAGCATGGTAAATGAGAAACACAGAGAAAAGAGAAGATAAAGCAGTAGACTGGGTAGAGGAGCATGGTAAATGAGAAACACAGAGAAAAGAGAAGATAAAGCAGTAGACTGGGTAAAGGAGCATGGTAAATGAGAAACAGACAGAGAAAAGAGAAGATAAAGCAGTAGACTGGGTAGAGGAGCATGGTAAATGAGAAACACAGAGAAAAGAGAAGATAAAGCAGTAGACTGGGTAGAGGAGCATGGTAAATGAGAAACAGACAGAGAAAAGAGAAGATAAAGCAGTAGACTGGGTAAAGGAGCATGGTAAATGAGAAACACAGAGAAAAGAGAAGATAAAGCAGTAGACTGGGTAGAGGAGCATGGTAAATGAGAAACACAGAGAAAAGAGAAGATAAAGCAGTAGACTGGGTAGAGGAGCATGGTAAATGAGAAACAGACAGAGAAAAGAGAAGATAAAGCAGTAGACTGGGTAGAGGAGCATGGTAAATGAGAAACAGACAGAGAAAAGAGAAGATGAAGCTGGGTAGAGGAGCATGGTAAATGAGAAACACAGAGAAAAGAGAAGATGAAGCAGTAGACTGGGTAGAGGAGCATGGTAAATGAGAAACAGACAGAGAAAAGAGAAGATGAAGCAGTAGACTGGGTAGAGGAGCATGGTAAATGAGAAACACAGAGAAAAGAGAAGATGAAGCAGTAGACTGGGTAGAGGAGCATGGTAAATGAGAAACACAGAGAAAAGAGAAGATAAAGCAGTAGACTGGGTAGAGGAGCATGGTAAATGAGAAACAGACAGAGAAAAGAGAAGATAAAGCAGTAGACTGGGTAGAGGAGCATGGTAAATGAGAAACACAGAGAAAAGAGAAGAAAGCACTAGACTGGGTAGAGGAGCATGGTAAATGAGAAACACAGAGAAAATGGAAGATAAAGCAGTAGACTGGGTGGAAGAGCATGGTAGATGAGAAACACAGAGAAAAGAGAAGATAAAGCAGTAGACTGGGTAGAGGAGCATGGTAAATGAGAAACAGACAGAGAAAAGAGAAGATAAAGCAGTAGACTGGGTAGAGGAGCATGGTAAATGAGAAACACAGAGAAAATGGAAGATGAAGCAGTAGACTGGGTAGAGGAGCATGGTAAATGAGAAACACAGAGAAAAGAGAAGATAAAGCAGTAGACTGGGTAAAGGAGCATGGTAAATGAGAAACACAGAGAAAAGAGAAGATAAAGCAGTAGACTGGGTAAAGGAGCATGGTAAATGAGAAACAGACAGAGAAAAGAGAAGATAAAGCAGTAGACTGGGTAGAGGAGCATGGTAAATGAGAAACAGACAGAGAAAAGAGAAGATGAAGCAGTAGACTGGGTAGAGGAGCATGGTAAACGAGAAACACAGAGAAAAGAGAAGATGAAGCAGTAGACTGGGTAGAGGAGCATGGTAAATGAGAAACACAGAGAAAAGAGAAGATAAAGCAGTAGACTGGGTAAAGGAGCATGGTAAATGAGAAACACAGAGAAAAGAGAAGATAAAGCAGTAGACTGGGTAGAGGAGCATGGTAAATGAGAAACAGACAGAGAAAAGAGAAGATAAAGCAGTAGACTGGGTAAAGGAGCATGGTAAATGAGAAACACAGAGAAAAGAGAAGATAGAGCAGTAGACTGGGTAGAGGAGCATGGTAAATGAGAAACACAGAGAAAAGAGAAGATGAAGCAGTAGACTGGGTAAAGGAGCATGGTAAATGAGAAACACAGAGAAAAGAGAAGATAAAGCAGTAGACTGGGTAGAGGAGCATGGTAAATGAGAAACACAGAGAAAAGAGAAGATAAAGCAGTAGACTGGGTAGAGGAGCATGGTAAATGAGAAACACAGAGAAAAGAGAAGATAAAGCAGTAGACTGGGTAAAGGAGCATGGTAAATGAGAAACACAGAGAAAAGAGAAGATAAAGCAGTAGACTGGGTAGAGGAGCATGGTAAATGAGAAACAGACAGAGAAAAGAGAAGATAAAGCAGTAGACTGGGTAAAGGAGCATGGTAAATGAGAAACACAGAGAAAAGAGAAGATAAAGCAGTAGACTGGGTAGAGGAGCATGGTAAATGAGAAACACAGAGAAAAGAGAAGATAAAGCAGTAGACTGGGTAGAGGAGCATGGTAAATGAGAAACACAGAGAAAAGAGAAGATAAAGCAGTAGACTGGGTAGAGGAGCATGGTAAATGAGAAACACAGAGAAAAGAGAAGATAAAGCAGTAGACTGGGTAGAGGAGCATGGTAAATGAGAAACACAGAGAAAAGAGAAGATAAAGCAGTAGACTGGGTAGAGGAGCATGGTAAATGAGAAACAGACAGAGAAAAGAGAAGATAAAGCAGTAGACTGGGTAGAGGAGCATGGTAGATGAGAAACACAGAGAAAATGAAAGCAAATAGAGACAGGTCAGAGATTGAGAGGTTGAAAGACAAAAATATTCAATGAGGACACTAAACTATTGGAAGTTTATCAGTGCTGAAATGTTATATTCATCATTAATTCCCCCAAATACATCTTCTTGACCATGAATATCAAAGGAGTAATTTCTTTCTCAAGGCGTCCGTCCGACACAACACTGAGGTTAGACACGCTCTCTCGCTCGCCATTTCCTTAGCACTCGAGCGGCTAATATGCAGGCAGATTAAGCAGTCACATAACGCTAAAGAACAGCCTCTCTCTCTGCCTGTAGTCATTACAACAGTTCTCCTTCATTGACCTATCCAACTAATTTGTCATCAATTAAAGGTTAATTAAAGGTTAATTGATGGCAATTTAGTGTTAAGGCAATGAAGAGGGCAATATGGGATTGTCGGTAAGGAAGGGAGGCCTAGCAAGCTATTATCTCTCAGCCAATCACCTGCCGCCAACCGCGCATTGCAACAAATCAGGAGTAGCTAAATCATTGTGTCGTGTTTCTCGCACCACAGCAACCCAACAGCCATTTTGTGTTCATGCCAAAAGGTTGAGAGCTCAACTAACTACTGCTGACCGCAGGTTGGCCATAATCCCCTTGTCATGAGAGAGGAGGTCAAAGGCCCCAGCTACCAGTAAGACATGATCACATTATATTACTGTATGATATTACTTTACTCTAGGCAGATTTTCTCTACTGTTAGTCTTGGGCCAGATTATAGCGTGTGTGTGCAAGCGAAATGAGGCTGTGGATCTGTTCATACATCACTCAGGACAGACGCAGAGTGGGCAAGGAGTGTGACAGAGACAAAGTGTGTTTGCATATGTGGAGACTGGATTTTGTTTGGGTGTAAATGGGCATGCTATGATACATGTCAAAATGAGCTTGGGATGTGCTTGTGTACGTATGTCATGTCCATGTATATTACTGAACAGTGTGTGTCAATGAATATCGATAAATAAGAGAGCGTAGCCTACATTAGTAGGTAGCCATGTGTATGTCTATATGTATTCATGTATGAATACATACGAGTGTACCAGTGGTTTCAACACCCTCTTGGCCGGGAGCATTTTTTTTATAGATGGGAATTTTTTTTAGTGGGTAGATCAGTTTTAGTATTGCAGATAGACTGTAGCTTCCAATGTAATAGTCTACATCGCTTCCAATCCCCCCATATATTTTTTAGCAAAAAAAAATTATGACATTATATATATTTCCTTTATTACTCTACCACCCAGGCCAAGGGTATTAGATGAAGTCTATTTATACAGAAACCTACAGTGAGCAAGGCTCAATCAGCACTCTGCAGAGCTCACCTCCTGCACAGAGAAGCAGGCAGCGCTGGGTAGAGGAGCCAAGCACAGTGTATGTATGTATTAGCATTACATAACAGTCAGCCTCCACACCCGAGAGACCCTTTAAGAAACCCCTAGCCCAATAAAACCCTGGTTTGAGGTAGGAGCCGAATCCCCATCCCTAATTGCAATATTTATGTCCTCTGCTACATTTCTCATTCTGGAATTTCAATCGATCAGGCTGGCCAGCTGAAGCTTCAGCCTCAGAATTTTAGTTCCAAAGAAGTGTGTCTGGCAGGCCTTAGGAAAATACTAGACCTGCCATTAAAGACAAAGAAATTAGGTGAGCCACGGAGGAGAAAGGGGGCTCTGGAAAACAGATTAAGACACAAGACCGAGGGGAAAACTTTTTTGCCTGTTACACTTACTAGGTCAGCCTTTCTGTTAGTAAAGGGGGAAAGAGGGGAATGGAGGCGGGAGAGATAGAGGGAGGGAGAGAACAAGAAAGAGAGAAAAGTAAGATAATGAAAACCAGATATGCATTTCTAAACCTGAAGGTCTGACACAAAATTGTGCCTTTTCGAACTTTATCTGCAACGTTATATTATTTTGTACGACTACAGCGGTTTCCCCTATCCAGCTGTACAGAGAGGTATCGCTCCAGGGGCAACACAATGGAATATAACGTTGCGGATAAAGTTCGCAATTAAAATGTCATGTGTACAAAATCTAAAAAGATCTGCATCACTATACTTATAGCTTTGCAGTTTCGAAAAGGAAGTATTTGGGTGTTTTTGCAGCCTTTGTTCATGTTTATCTGTGGCCCCCATATTGCAGAACTAGCAACGAGGAAGTGTATCACGAGTTGGGGTAAGTTTCTCAAAACCAGGTGAAATTACAAAACAAATTGTCTAGACCCCTATAACAAACATTTTAGATTTGGTTAAAAAAAACGTATCCTTTAACAGATGTAGTTTAAAATGTCCTTTCTCTCTCTCTCTCTCTCTCTCTCTGCAGAATGGCTCTGAATTAAACGGAACCCAGAGCACTATGTAAATTAGAGGAGAAGATCACTGGCAACGGATCTCTGGGTGCACATTGGATCTACTGTAGCGTGACGACACAAATAAGCAGCATCGCCTTCTCCATTCAAGTAAAAAGCAAAGCCCAGGGAAAGTGGAGAGATCAAAGTCATGGAAATCTCTCTCTGCACAAAACAGCCTATCTACACAGTATACAAATAACCTGCCAAGAGAACCAGGGAGCCTGTCTCAACAGCTACGAGTAGCGGTCTCTCTTTAAAAAAAGATTACAACAATTGTTCTGTGCCGGACTACATTTTTGGGGGCTTTTCCCGCCCTCCCCGGACCCAGAGGAGAAAATTCACCAAAGACTTTCACCCATGGCCTGTATCCATCTGCTGGATGTATCCAAGTCCTGGCTCTGGACTTGATGGAAGAGTGAGAGGCCAAACACTGGAATCAAACACTACCTATAAACTCCCTGGAATCAAACACTCCCTATAAACTCCCTGGAATCAAACACTCCCTATAAACTCCCTGGAATCAAACACTCCCTATAAACTCCCTGGAATCAAACACTCCCTATAAACTCCCTGGAACCAAACACTCCCTATAAACTCCCTGGAACCAAACACTCCCTATAAACTCCCTGGAACCAAACACTACCTATAAACTCCCTGGAACCAAACACTACCTATAAACTCCCTGGAACCAAACACTACCTATAAACTCCCTGGAATCAAAAGCAGAGGCATCCAAAGGTACAGCACACAGCCTTGCGCTAATCTACTGTCTTAAAATACTTACTTACAGTCTTAGTTTATCCTTGAGAGAGGAGGGAGAGATATCTTCTGACAAGGTGAGGATTAAAAGGGGGTTTAGATGATTGTTTGGAAAGAAACCCGCAACCCACCTTAATAACCTTCCTTTAAACCCTGAAGCCCAAAGCCAAAACACCTAAAAATTTGCTCCAGCTGGCCTAGCCAACACAATTAGCATTAGCGCCAAGAGTATCTGCAGGAGCTGCACTAGTTCTCTGTTTTATGAACTCTGTGCTGGAGAGACAGGTGGAGAATGTACAGATAAAGGTGTGTCAGTAAGTGAGAAGCACACCAAAGCACTTTGGCCCAGTTTTTAGTGCTAGAAGGAACCATAGTCCGAGCTAACAGAAGTCAAGTACCTACTGGAGATGTGGGAAAGGGGACACCTAAGTCAGTTGCACAACTGAACGCATTCAATCGAATTGTGTCTCCCACATTTAACCCAACCCCTCCCTCTGTTAGATACGTTTTCACTGGCAGCAGCGCTGGCCAATCAGTTGTGACACCCGTTTCAGGCCGGCTCTCTCCCTTCCCCATTGCTTATCCCATGGGAATGGTGTGAAGATCACATCCCCAGGCGGATAATTACCCTGTCAGGGTGACTGAGAGAACCCATATGGTCGTGGATCACTCCAAGAGAGAGAGGAGAGAGGGGAGAGAGAGAAGGCACTCAGAGAGAGTGGAACGGGATAGCTGGAGGAGGCCTAACTACTTCAATTATTTCTTTACTTTATCTGCTATCATTCATTCTTCCTTCCTGGTCATCTATCCTATCTGAGCAGCGTCAGCAATTCTCTCCACAACCTTTCTCTTATTTTGTACTCTTCTCTCCTTCCTCCCTCTCTAGGGAGATGTGCTGATCCGGAGTGGCCTGGCTGTCGTCTCTGTCTGTCGGGTTGTCGCGGTGACTTGTCGGCCATCACCCTGTGCCCACCGGTTGGCTGATTAATGGGTTAGCGGCGGTCAGGGAGTATTCCTCTGCCCCTCTGTCAATACACCGTGGTACCACCTCATACATCATCATGCCCATGGCGGACGCACACACACACACTTATCCTTGTCTGCAGGACACCATCCCCATCAAATCACCAGCTCTAGCTGAATCCCCATCCCCACTGAATCCCCATCCCCAGCTGAATCCCCATCCCCAGCTGAATCCCCATCCCCACTGAATCCCCATCCCCACTGAATCCCCATCCCCACTGAATCCCCATCTCCAGCTGAATCCCCATCTCCAGCTGAATCCCCATCCCCAGCTGAATCCCCATCTCCAGCTGAATCCCCATCTCCAGCTGAATCCCCGTCCCCAGCTGAATCCCCATCTCCAGCTGAATCCCCATCCCCAGCTGAATCCCCATCCCCAGCTGAATCCCCATCTCCAGCTGAATCCCCATCCCCAGCTGAATCCCCATCCCCAGCTGAATCTCCATCCCCAGCTGAATCCCCATCTCCAGCTGAATCCCCGTCCCCAGCTGAATCCCCGTCCCCAGCTGAATCCCCATCCCCAGCTGAATCCCCATCCCCAGCTGAATCCCCATCCCCAGCTGAATCCCCATCCCCAGCTGAATCCCCATCCTCAGCTGAATCCCCATCCCCAGCTGAATCCCCATCCCCAGCTGAATCCCCATCCCCAGCTGAATCCCCATCTCCAGCTGAATCCCCATCTCCAGCTGAATCCCCATCTCCAGCTGAATCCCCATCTCCAGCTGAATCCCCATCTCCAGCTGAATCCCCATCTCCAGCTGAATCCCCATCTCCAGCTGAATCCCCATCTCCAGCTGAATCCCCAGCCCCAGCTGAATCCCCAGCCCCACTGAATCCCCAGCCCCACTGAATCCCCAGCTCCAGCTGAAGGTTAGCGTTAGCTTAACCCTCTGATTAGCCCAGTTTAACCCTCTCACCAGGAGTTATCATTGAACTTTTCCATTCTTCAACCCTCTCATCTGAGGTCAGCATTTAACCTAGCTAAGTTAACCTAACTTAGCAGGCACACTTGAGCAGCGTTTTTCTTTCTGGTCCTGATGAGAAAAAAATAAAATGCCGGTGGGAGGTTCACTTTCACACTGTTCATCCAATCCAGTAAATGTGGAGGAGGAGTTAAGATAGTGGTGTCAACTTGTTGACATCCAAAAGAAAAAGTCAGGCTCTCTTTTCATTTCCCTTGAAAACCGGATGCATCCTCTTGTTAAATGACCACGCTGAGGGAAAGATTAGTATGTGATCTCACCATCCTCACTATTCACCCTGGATCAATTATATGACATTAACACTAATACTATCCTTGGCTTGAACATTCTCTTAGCCATGCAGTGTTCAAGGCTTTTAACTGCAGCCGTGGCCCATGGTCCCCAATCATCATCCAATCCAGAGCTGGTCACATAAGTGCCGGAACCAATCAGGTGTTTCATAACACCTGTTGAAGAGTACTTACCACTCCGATGCCTTCGAAAGCAAAGATGGCTGTTCCGAAGAAGAAGGGGAACTTGCCCAAGGGGGAAGTGAGAGGGAGACGATGAAGGTCCCCAAAATCCTGTCAGAGAGGGGCGACAGCAGACAGAGAAGCAGGCGTTTAGGAAAACAGGGACAACGACAGTCTGTCAGAGGAGCTACTCCCATAAGGGCCTATAGAACAGAATCAACTTTCTCATCACTGCCAAGGACACAAGAGACACTGGCTCAGAGACACAGTGAAGAGAGGGCAAGATTTCCCCTGACTCACAGATAAAACCGAGTGAGACAGCGAGAGGGAACAGAGAAAAAGAAGAATCCCAGGCACAGAGTGGAAGGAATGAAAGAAAGGACAGTAAGAGAGTTCATGACACATTAGGCAGAGACTAAGAGACCGAACAGAAAGAGAGGGAGGAGAAATGGAGTTAGGTTAATGGGTTGACGGCTAGGTGACCTAAAGGTGAATTAGGGATGCAGTGTTGTGTTCCCCTGTGGACGCGTGTCGTCTACCGCGTCACACAGAGACGCCCAGCGACTGACAGGGGTCCTAATGAATCTATTTAAAGCATAATTCAGTTGGTGATTGATGAGGGCTGTTCACAAGGGCACCTAGACCACTGCCCGGAACACTGCCCAGCCACCCACCCACACAGCTGAGGGATGAGCTGTGCCACACACACTCGCAGATACACAACCCTGGCTGGCACAACCTTCTGTGGGAAATCTAAAACAGCAATCAACGCTGGATTACACGACACGTCAGGAACACTTACATCTGATGTCAATCTGCTCCAAAATGCCTAATTGTATTCTTAGAATGACCTTGGGAACAGTCCAAGTAGACAAGCTTTGTAGTGCTGAGCATGCTTTTTGAAATCGGTTCGGTTTTGGTTCTATTAAAACAATCACAGTTTTTACACATTAAATGCACTGTGTGGGTTGAACGTTGTAAGACTGAATAAAACAATTAATAAAAGTCCCAAGATGGTAGTCATAGCCGCAGGTGGTAGTTTGGGGGGGAAGGGGGAGTGAACAGGCGACTCCAGGATGCTGGCCTTCAAGGCAGAGTGGCAAAGCAAAAGCCATATCTCAGACTACCAATAAAATGAAAAGATTAAGATGGGCAAAAGAACACAGACACCGGACAGAGGAATTCTGCCAGAATGCCAGCATCCCGGAGTCGCTTCTTCACCGTTGACCTTGAGACTGGTGTTTTGCAAGTACTATTTAATGAAGCTGACAGCTGAGGACTTGTGAGGAGTCTGTTTCTCAAACTGGACAGTAATGTACTTGTCCTCTTGCTCAGTTGTGCAACGGGGCCTCCCACTCCTCTGTCTATTCTGGTTAGAGACAGTTTGTGCTGTTCTGTGAAGGGAGTAGTACACAGCGTTGTACGAGATCTTCAGTTTCTTGGCAATTTCTCGCATGGAATAGCCTTCATTTCTCAGAACAGAAGAAATGTGTTATTTGTTTCTGGCCATTTTGAGCCTGTTCAATGGAACCCACAAATGCTGATGCTCCAGATACTCAGCTAGTCTAAGGACCAATTGTATTGCTTCTTTAAAGGCAGCACAACAGTTTTCAGCTGTGCTAACATAATTGCAAAAGGGCTTTCTAATGATCAATTAGCCTTTTAAAATTATAAACTTGGATTAGCTAACACAACGTGCCATTGGAACACATGGCCTCTGTACGTCTATGCAGATATTCCATTAAACAAATCTGCCATTTCCAGCTACAATAGTCATTTACAACATTAACAATGTCTACACTGTATTTCGGATCAATTTGATGTTATTTTAATGAACACAAAACTTCTAAGTGACCCCAAACTTTTGAATGGTAGAGTATTTATTTTTATCAGCATTTTTTCAGGGTGTACTTTTCACTTAGGTCATGTATTTTCAGATACGCAAAGCAACTGCTTTCTATCCCTCTCCGTCATGGGGTTCTCTCTTCCCTCAGTTTCCGTGTCTGCGCCGCACAGACTGGACAAGTTTAAGCGGACACGCAATGGATTATGGTTATTAATTACCACGATATCTGCGCTAAACTACAGTACCACTCAAAGGTTGACACACCTACCCCTTCAAGGGTTTTTCTTTACTTCTACCATTTTCTACATTGTAGAATAATAGTGAAGACATCAAACCTATGATATAACACATACAGAATCATTTAGTAACCAAAAAAAGTGTTAAACAAATCAAAATTATATGAGATTCTTCAAAGTATTCACCCTTTGCATTGACGACAGCTTTACACACTCTTGGTATTCTCACTGCATTCTGCAGTGATATGCCATCCCATCTGGTTTGCACTTAGTAGGACTATCATTTGTTTTTCAGCAGGACAATGACCCAACACCTCCAGACTGTGTAAGGGCTATTTGACGAAGAAGGAGAGTGATGGAGTGCTGCATCAGATGACCTTGACTCCACATTCACCGACCTGAACCCAATTGAGATGGTTTGGGATGAGTTGGACCGCAGATTGAAAGAAAAGCAGCCAACAAGTGCTCAGCATACAGTTGAAGTCAGAAGTTTACACTCTCTTTGGTTGGAGTTATTAAAACTAATTTTTCAACCACTCCACAAATGTATTGTTAACAAACTATAGTTTTGGCAAGTCGGTCAGGACATCTACTTTGTGCATGACACAAGTTATTTTTCCACCAACTGCTTGTAGACTGATTACTTCACTTAACTTCTTTGGGATTAGGGGGCAGTATTTTCACGTCTGGATGAAAAGCGTGTCCAAAGTAAACTGCCTCCTACTCAGGCCCAGAAGCTAAGATATGCATATTATTAGTAGATTTGGATAGAAAACACTGAAGTTTCTAAAACTGTTTGAATGATGTCTGCAAGTATAACATAACTTATTTGGCAGGCGAAACCCTAAGGACAAACAAAACAAAAAATGTTGAGGTCACTCTCTTTTCAATGGGTTTTCATTGGGAATCCAGATTTCGAAGGGACTTGCTTGCAGTTCCTATCGCTTCCACTGGATGTCAACAGTCAGAAATTGGTTGAGGTTTTTCCTTTGAGAAATGAAGAAACAGCACTGTTCAGAACGAGGGTAGAGAAAAGTGTACTGTTTGTTAGAGGCGCGTGACCTGAAAGCCTGCTACACTTTGTTTTCCTCCGGTATTGAACGCAGTTTATCCCGTGTAAAATTGAATCGTTTATTTACGTAAAAAAATACCTAAAGTTGTATTAGGAAAGTTGTTTGAAATGTTTGGACAAAGATTACAGGTAATTTATGAGATATTTTGTAGTCGTGTTGCGCGAGTTGGAACCAGTGTTTTTCTGGATCAAGCGCGCCAAATAAATTGATATTTTGGATATATGACGGAATTAATCGAACAAAAGGACCATTTGTGATGTTTATGGGACATATTGGAGTGCCATGAGAAGAAGCTCGTCAAAGGTAAGGCATGAATTATATCTTTATTTCTGCGTTTTGTGTCGTGCCTGGCGGGTTGAAATATGATTGTCTGTGTTTGTTTGCTGGGGTGCTGTCCTCAGATAATAGCATTGTTTGTTTTTGCCGTAAAGCCTTTTTGAAATATGACACGTTGGCTGGATTAACAACAAGTGTATCTTTAATTTGGTGTATTGCATGTGTGATTTCATGAAAGTTACATTTTTATAGTAATTCATTTGAATTTGGCACTCTGCATTTTCACTGGATGTTGGCCAGGTGGGAGGCTACTGTCCCACCTATCCCAAAGAAGTTAAGGACATCAAAGTCAAGGTATTGGAGTGGCCATCACAAAGCCCTGACCTCAACCCCATAAAAAATGTGTGGGCAGAACTGAAAAAGCGTGTGCGAGCAAGGAGGCCTACAAACCTGACTCTGTTAGGAGGAATGGGCCAAAATTCCTACAATTTTTTGTGGGAAGCTTGTGGAAGGCTACCCAAAACGTTTGACCCAAGTTAAATAATTTAAAGGCAAAGCTACTAAATACTAATTGAGTGTATGTAAACTTCTGACCCACTGGGAATGTGAAGAAATAAAAGCTGAAATAAATAATTATTTCTACTATTATTCTGATATTTCACATTCTTAAAATAAAATGGTGATCCTAACTGACATAAAACAGGGAATATTTACTAGGATTAAATGTCAGGAATTGTGAAAAACTGAGTTTAAATGTATTTGACTAAGGTGTATGTAAACTTCTGACTTCAACTGTATGTGGGAACTGTTGGAAAAGCATTCCAGGTGAAGCTGGTTGAGAGAATGCCAAGAGTGTGTAAACCTGTCATCAAGGCAAAGGGTGGCTACTTTGAAGAAACTAAAATATATTTTGATTTGTTTAAAACTTTTTTGGTTACTACATGATTCCATATGTTTTGTTTCATAGCTTTGATGTCTTCAATATTATTCTACAATGTAGAATATTGTTTAAAAAAATAATAATTTGAATGTGTGGGTGTCCCTAATCTTTTGACTGGTATTCTATGTAAAATATTGGCCTGCTGGAAACTACAACTCTCTACTACATCACACGGTTCAGGCTTGATCTGATTTACATTACCGGTCTAAAGTTTTAGAACAATAAAAACTGCAAAAATGTGGGTGAAATGTAAGCAGTTCAAGTCCAGTGAATAACCTGAAATGGTTCAAATGTAAGCGGTAGACTGTAAGCGGTAGACTGCCAGAGGTTAAAAAAAAGTTTACCAATAACTGAAAAATAATTTACATTTCAGAGTTGTAAAAAAAAAGCTATTTTTCAGGGAACAAATATTGGGTTAACAACTTACAGCTGTTCTGCAGCAATGGAAGTAAATTAAGCCTTGAAAGTTGGTGCTAACAATTCCTACAGGTGTCCCAATTTGTGTTGATTACTCTGTCTGTATTAAAGCAGTGTTGGAACAGACTGTTACTACACCCTCTTAAGCATTATTTGGACAGTATTGTACTGCAATAAGTAGTATATTGCTATCATAATGGCACGAAAAAAAGCAATTAACAAAGGAAGCCAGACAGACCATAATAACCCTTAAAAGTGTAGGTCTTTCCTTTAGAGAAATTGCAAAGAAAGCCATGGTGTCAGTGAGTACAGTTTCCTACATCATCAAAAGGCACTTGGAAACTGGAGGGAACTCTGACAGGAAGAGGTCTGACAGACCTAAAGCCAAAACAGAATCAGAAGACAAGTTTCTGAGAGTCAACAGCTTGCGTGATAGCCAGCTCACAGGGCAACAGCTTCAAGCACAACTTAATACTGGTCGAAGTAAACAAGTCTGTTTCATCCTGCGTGAAAGAGAATACCGGTCTAAAGTTTTAACAAGCTGCATGTTTGACAGGTCGAGTGGCAGTAGGAAAGCCATTGCTAAAATGGCAAAATAAGAGAGGCTTGCCTGGGCCATGAAGCACCACCAGTGGACTACAGAAGACTTGTGTCTTAAGTCTTATGAATCAAAATGTGAAATCGTCGGTTCATCACGCAGGGTTTTTGTACACCAGCGAGTAGGTAAAAGGATGGTTCCTCAGTGTGTGACACCAAAGGTCAAACACGGAGGAGGATGTCTCGGGCTCTTTTGCTGGATTCAGAGTCGGCGACTTGCACAGAGTGAGTGACACCCTGAACCAAAATGGCTACCACAGCATTTTGCAGCGCCATGCAATACCCTCTGGTGTATTGGTCAAGGGTTTATCCTAAAGCAAGATAATGACCCAAAACATACCTCAGAACTACCTTGGAAGAAAATAAGACGGTAGGCTTCAAATCATGGAATGGCCAGCACAGTCTCCAGACAAACCCCATTGAGCTGGTTTGGGATGAACTGGGC
Source organism: Oncorhynchus mykiss (assembly GCF_057628025.1). Lineage (NCBI taxonomy): Eukaryota > Metazoa > Chordata > Actinopteri > Salmoniformes > Salmonidae > Oncorhynchus > Oncorhynchus mykiss. The sequence goes on from NC_143048.1 coordinate 33,936,766, forward strand.
ACAAGGGTAAAAGCAAAGCAACCTACAACACTTTGTGGGAACTTCTGCAACAGTGTTAGGAAGAACTTTCCGAACAGTATTTGATTTCCATTGTAGAAAGAATGGCACAAGTCTGTTCGGCTGATATGTCTGCCCAAGCTGGCTACCTTTGAGTCAAAAATGTAGATTACATTTTGTTGAACAAAAGGATTCCATGATTTATTTTTTGTCTCCAATTGTTTACACTGTTGTCTCCAACAACAGTGTAAACAACATGCTTACCGTCGTGATGTACTGGAAGATGATGATGACCCTGACAGCCACAACAACAGTGTAAACAACAACAGTGTAAACAACATGCTTACCGTCGTGATGTACTGGAAGATGATGACCCTGACAGCCACAACAACAGTGTAAACAACAACAGTGTAAACAACATGCTTAGCGTCGTGATGTACTGGAAGATGATGACCCTGACAGCCACAACAGTGTAAACAACAACAGTGTAAACAACATGCTTAGCGTCGTGATGTACTGGAAGATGATGACACTGACAGCCACAACAGTGTAAACAACAACAGTGTAAACAACATGCTTACCGTCGTGATGTACTGGAAGATGATGACCCTGACAGCCACAACAACAGTGTAAACAACATGCTTACCGTCGTGATGTACTGGAAGATGATGACCCTGACAGCCACAACAGTGTAAACAACAACAGTGTAAACAACATGCTTACCGTCGTGATGTACTGGAAGATGATGACCCTGACAGCCACAACAACAGTGTAAACAACATGCTTAGCGTCGTGATGTACTGGAAGATGATGACCCTGACAGCCACAACAGTGTAAACAACAACAGTGTAAACAACATGCTTAGCGTCGTGATGTACTGGAAGATGATGACCCTGACAGCCACAACAACAGTGTAAACAACAACAGTGTAAACAACATGCTTAGCGTCGTGATGTACTGGAAGATGATGATGACCCTGACAGCCACAACAACAGTGTAAACAACAACAGTGTAAACAACATGCTTACCGTCGTGATGTACTGGAAGATGATGACCCTGACAGCCACAACAACAGTGTAAACAACATGCTTACCGTCGTGATGTACTGGAAGATGATGACCCTGACAGCCACAACAACAGTGTAAACAACATGCTTACCGTCGTGATGTACTGGAAGATGATGACCCTGACAGCCACAACAACAGTATAAACAACAACAGTGTAAACAACATGCTTACCGTCGTGATGTACTGGAAGATGATGATGACCCTGACAGCCACAACAACAGTATAAACAACAACAGTGTAAACAACATGCTTACCGTCGTGATGCACTGGAAGATGATGATGACCCTGACAGCCACAACAACAGTGTAAACAACATGCTTACCGTCGTGATGTACTGGAAGATGATGACCCTGACAGCCACAACAACAGTGTAAACAACATGCTTACCGTCGTGATGTACTGGAAGATGATGATGACCCTGACAGCCACAACAACAGTGTAAACAACATGCTTACCGTCGTGATGCACTGGAAGATGATGATGACCCTGACAGCCACAACAACAGTGTAAACAACAAGTGTAAACAACATGCTTACCGTCGTGATGCACTGGAAGATGATGATGACCCTGACAGCCACAACAACAGTGTAAACAACATGCTTACGGTCGTGATGCACTGGAAGATGATGATGACCCTGACAGCCACAACAACAGTGTAAACAACAAGTGTAAACAACATGCTTACGGTCGTGATGCACTGGAAGATGATGATGACCCTGACAGCCACAACAACAGTGTAAACAACAAGTGTAAACAACATGCTTACCGTCGTGATGTGCTGGAAGATGATGACCCTGACAGTCACAACAACAGTGTAAACAACATGCTTACCGTTGTGATGTACTGGAAGATGATGATGACCCTGACAGCCACAACAACAGTGTAAACAACATGCTTACCGTTGTGATGTACTGGAAGATGATGATGACCCTGACAGCCACAACAACAGTGTAAACAACAACAGTGTAAACAACATGCTTACCGTCGTGATGTGCTGGAAGATGATGATGACCCTGACAGCCACAACAACAGTGTAAACAACATGCTTACCGTCGTGATGTACTGGAAGATGATGATGACGCTGACGGCCATGCAGACGTTGGCCAGCAACGACAGGACGGCCATGTTCTTCAGGTCCTTCATGAACACCAGCAGGATGAGGAAGGGCAGGAAGAAGAGCATGTAAAGACGCAGATCCAGTGCCCAGGGCTCAGAGGGCACCATGGTGGGTAGAGGGACTGGGGCTGGCACCATGGAGGTGTTGGCGAATGACAGGGATTCAGCTGCCAGGGTGATGTTTACACCTTGGTATCCCTCAACGACCTAGAGAGGAAGGAATGGATACACACAGGTGCACACACACACACACACACACACGCATGCATGCACACATCCACACACACACCCCCACACAAAAAGGTGTGATTAATGGTCGTCTGTTCATGAGTGAAACTCACCCCATCACCCTGCCAACCTTCAGGAATGAACCTTCCGATAGACTTTCAGATAGAGATCCCACTAAATCTACAGACTGCAATTAAGGCTACTGCATGTTCTCTCCTTGCCAGAGAAAAACAATGTAGGAGCTTATCATGGAAGCAAAGAAGTGGATTGGCCTCGTGCTTGTCGATAAGTGAAGTGGATTGGCCTCTTGCTTGTCGATAAGCAGCTCTCCCGCTTCTATCAACAACAAAAGCTTTTCCCAGAGAGAAACTATCAGAAAACTTTCAGGGATTAATGAATATTCAACACGACACCAGGGAGTGGACTAGAAATGGGAGGGGGTAGAGGAGGAGGGGGGGGGCTCCAAATTATATCCCCATGATTCCATCTTTTCCCACAGCTCAGACAGGTTAGAAAAATCAGGGTTTCATTCAATTAGACTGTCTGCTATTACATTTTAGTCATTTAGCAGACACACTTATCCAGAGCGACTTAAGAGTAGCAATTAGCGTTAAGTGCCTTGCTCAAGGGCACATGAACAGATCTTTCACCTAGTCGGTCGGGGGATTCAAACCAGCAACCTTTCGGTTACTAGTCCAACACTCTTAACCGCTAGTCTCCCAGTCCCAGAGGTGGAGGGCAACGAATGCATGGAGAGAAATGGAGCTACCTGGAAATACGGTGTGTAGTTTGTTCACCCATTAACTCATTTATAATTATCATAAGTTACTCACTCACCACCATAAAAACAGGTTCTCAATTGATGACCTTGCTTTAAAGAATGATTAAATAAATCTAACTAAAAAGTCCTTATTAATTCATCATATCACCCCCATTCACCACATTCTTCAGTCACTAATGGGAATACTGTAGCGATCCATCTACATAGCTACTCCACGACACCCATAAACCATCAGCAGTATGAGCATTAAAAAAGAATTCAGACCCCTTCAATTTTTCCACATTTTGTTACATTACAGCCTTATTGTAAAATGTGTGATTTTCTTTATTCCTCAATCTTCAAAACACAATGCCCCATAATGACAGGCAATGCCTTCAACCTTATGGCTTGGTTTTTGCTCTGACATGCACTGTCAACTGTGAGACCTTAATAAACAGTGGTGTGCCTTTCCAAATCATGTCCAATCCATTGAATCTACAATCAAGTTGTAGAAACAGCTCAAGAATGATCAATGGAAACAGGATTCACCTGAGCTCAATTTCAAGTCTCAGAGCAAAGGGTCTGAATATTTATGTAAAGAAGGTAATTCTGTTCCTAATTTTTAATACAATACAATTTTAATACAAATATCTAAAAACTAATCTAAAATATAATTTAATCCATTTTAGAAAAAGGCTGTAACGTAACAAAATGTGGAAAAACTCAAGGGGTCTGAATACTTTCCGAATGCACTCTATGCTAGCTGTTGTCATACAATGAACACATACAGAGTAGAGGTCGACCGATTATGATTTTTCAACGCCGATACCAATACCGATTATTGGAGGGCCAAAAAAGCCGATACCGGTTAAATCGGACGATTTTTTTTGATTATTTAAAGTTTGTAATAATGACAATTACAACAAAACTGAATGAACACTTATTTTAACTTAATATAATACATCAATAAATTACATTTAGCCTCAAATAAATAATGAAACATGTTCAATTTGGTTTAAATAATGCAAAAACAAAGAGAGTAAAAGAGAAGAAAGTAAAAGTGCAATATGTGCTATGTAAGTTCCTTGCTCAGAACATGAGACCATATGAAAGCTGGTGGTTCCTTTTAACATGAGTCTTCAATATTCCCAGGTAAGAAGTTTTAGGTTGTAGTAATTATTGGAATTATAGGACTATTTTCCTCTATACCATTTGTACTTCCTTAACCTTTGACTATTGGATGTTCTTATAGGCACTTTAGTATTGCCAGTGTAACAGTTTAGCTTCCGTCCCTCTCCTCGCTCCTACCTGGGCTCAAACCATCAACACAACGACAACAGCCACCATCGAAGCAGCGTTACCCATGCAGAGCAAGGGAAAGAACCACAGGCTCAGAGCGAGTGACGTTTGAAACGCTATTAGTGCACGCTAACTAGCCAGCCATTTCACTTCGGTTACACCAGCCTCATCTCGGGAGTTGATAGGCTTGAAGTCATAAACAGCGCAATGCTTGACGCACAATGAAGAGCTGCTAGCAAAACACATGAAAGTGCTGTTTGAATGAATGTTTACGAGCCTGCTTCTGCCTAACACCGCTCAGTCAGATACTTGAATGCTTATTCAGATTATATGCAACGAAGGATACGCTAGATAATATCTAGTAATATCAATCATGTGTAGTTAACTAGTGATTATGATTGATTTATTGTTTTTTATAAAGCTAAGTTTAATGGTATAGCTAGCAACTTACCTTGGCTTACTGCATTCGCGTAACAGGCAGTCTCCTTGTGGAGTGCAACGAGAGAGAGGCAGGTCGTTATTGCGTTGGACTAGTTAACTGTAAGATTGGATCCCCGAGCTGACAATAATAAAATAGGCAAAATTGGCATCCAAAAATACCGATTTCCCATTGTTACGAATACTTGAAATCGGCCCTAATTAAATCGGCCATTCCGAATAATTGGCCGACCTCTAATACAGAGATGGGTATGTACAGGTAAGTGCCAAAATAAAGGAAACACTTAAATGAGAGACACAAGAGAGCAAGAGGTGAAGCGAGATGTTTTACTCAGCTGGTCATCAAACTGAATTGCTAATTTGCTTTGAGAGGCTTATTTGATCGAATATAAGTTTTGTAATGGTTAGGTTGTTACGAACGCACTGATAAGTGAACGCACGTGGCATGTTGGCAACTTTGAAAAATGACTATCGGGAGTTGTGCCCGTTGTCATAGCGATCATGGATATAACCCGTTTGAGCATGAACATTGCCATGGAGGGCTTCCATCAATTTAAAGTAGGTGGGGATTCCAATGATTTGAGAGCAATCAGACAATGAAGTAGAAAATTGACTACTTGAAAATGGAGAAAGCGTCTGTGACAGCATGGGCAACACTATCAAGGCAATAATGGCACAGATACAAAGATGTATTTCCATTTTTAGAGCAATCACTGGAATATCTTGTCAATATAATAGACATGTATAATGCGTGTGTGTGTGTGAGTGAGAGTGTCTCAGTCACCAGATCTCAACCAAATTGAACACTTGTGGGCAATTCTGGAGTGGCACTTGAGACCGCATTTTTCATCAACACCAAATTATGGAATTTCTATGGACGAATGGTGTCGCATCCCTCCAACAGAGTTTCAGACACTTGCAGAATCTATGCCAAGGTGCATTGAAGCTGTTCTGGCTCATGGTGGCCCAATGCTCTATTAAGAGACTTTTTGTTGACGTTACCTCTATGTTCTGCTGTAGGTTCAATGGCACAGCCCCGAGAGTGCATTTACTACAGTAATGTATGCCTGTTTGTATAAACTGTGGAGTAAACTGAATATCTACTATGTTTATGCATGTAAGCTTGTTTGTTGTGGATGCCAGGAAATAAATTATGCAAGAGAGAGAGAGAAAGAGAGAAGAGGGAGGGTAGAGAGGGAGGGGGGATAGAGAGCGACAAAGAGAGAGAAAAGATGTGTGGTATTGATTTCATATGATAGAGTAGTACAGGGCTTCCTTCCTAGCTCTAGACAACTAGCATTAAATAATGCACACTGATATAGCCTCACATAATCCCATAAGGAGGAATACTGCATCACATGAGCTCATAACTAAGCACCATAGAGAGATGGACACCAGTCCAGTTAGATACTACATATTGCACTTACATACACGTCCCAAAGAACTCCACTGAAATAGAGTGGGGCAAAAAAGTATTTAGTCAGACACCAATTGTGCAAGTTCTCCCACTTAAAAAGATGAGGCCTGTAATTTTCATCATACGTACACTTCAACTATGACAGACAAAATGAGGAGAAAAAAAATCTAGAAAATCATATTGTAGGATTTTTTATTAATTTATTTGCAAATTATGGTGGAAAATAAGTATTTGGTCAACAACAAAAGTTTATCAATACTTTGTTATATACCCTTTGTTGGCAATGACAGAGGTCAAACAATTTCTGTAAGTCTTCACACACTGTTGCTGGTATTTTGGCCCATTCCTCCATGCAGATCTCCTCTAGAGCAGTGATGTTTTGGGGCTGTTGCTGGGCAACACGGACTTTCAACTCCCTCCAAAGATTTTCTATGGGGTTGAGATCTGGAGACTGGCTAGGCCACTCCAGGACCTTGAAATGATTCTTACGAAGCCACTCCTTCGTTGCCCGGGCGGTGTGTTTGGGATCATTGTCATGCTGAAAGACCCAGCCACGTTTCATCTTCAATGCCCTTGCTGATGGAACGAGGTTTTCACTCAAAATCTCACAACACATGGCCCCATTCATTCTTTCCTTTAGACGGGTCAGTCATCCTGGTCCCTTTGCAGAAAAACAGCCCCAAAGCATGATGTTTCCACCCCCATGCTTCACAGTAGGTATGGTGTTCTTTGGATGCAACTCAGCATTCTTTGTCCTCCAAACACGACGAGTTGAGTTTTTACCAAAAAGTTATTTGACGGGCCTGGACATGTACTGGCTTAAGCAGGGGGACACAGGGGACACGTCTGGCACTGCAGGATTTGAGTCCCTGGCGGCGTAGTGTGTTACTGATGGTAGGCTTTGTTACTTTGGTCCCAGCTCTCTGCAGGTCATTCACTAGGTCCCCCCGTGTGGTTCTGGGATTTTTGCTCACCGTTCTTGTGATCATTTTGACCCCACGGGGTGAGATCTTGCGTGGAGCCCCAGATCGAGGGAGATTATCAGTGGTCTTGTATGTCTTCCATTTCCTAATAATTGCTCCCACAGTTGATTTCTTCAAACCAAGCTGCTTACCTATTGCAGATTCAGTCTTCCCAGCCTGGTGCAGGTCTACAATTTTGTTTCTGGTGTCCTTTGACAGCTCTTTGGTCTTGGCCATAGTGGAGTTTGGAGTGTGACTGTTTGAGGTTGTGGACAGGTGTCTTTTATACTGATAACAAGTTCAAACAGGTGCCATTAATACAGGAGAACAGAGGAGCCACTTAAAGAAGAAGTTACAGGTCTGTGAGAGCCAGAAATCTTGCTTGTTTGTAGGTGACCAAATACTTATTTTCCACCATAATTTGCAAATAAATTCATTAAAAATCCTACAATGTGATTTTCTGTATTTTTTGCCCTCATTTTGTCTGTCATAGTTGAAGTGTACCTATGATGAAAATTACAGGCCTCTCATCTTTTTAAGTGGGAGAACTTGCGCAATTGGTGGCTGACTAAATACGTTTTTGCCCCACTGTATATCCAGTAACTATAATTTATTGAATATGGACAATGATAAAAAGATGAGTCCTCTATCTCTATGGCCGGTTGTTGACACACGTATCTGCCCTCTCATTGGCTAGAATGGTACCACCAGATCTTGCCTCCTCCCGCCTGCCTTCCATCTTTGAGGACATGTATTGCCATTGTTAAAGCGGTCACTGGAACATCTCGTCAATATAATAGAAAATCATTATTTTAATCAACAATTTTTTTGTAAATAAAGTACTATAATATAAACGACGTGGGCACACCTCTAGTATGGACCAATGGCTGTCCAGAATATGATCCTGGCTATGACATCAAGCTCTAAAAGAACAAAAGGTGGCATGGTGCACATTCCACCTCTGGCTAAATGGTCGCCATGGATAAAAACTGTGAAAATAAGAGTTTAGAGTTAATTTACAGGGGAAACAAAAAGGTATTAGAACCTAGTTTGGGAATAGAGTTGCATTGTGGGTACAACGGGCCAACCAACCAGTGTTATACAGATCATTAAAGCAATCTAAATATTGTATCAATTCCTCTGTTTACTTTTTCTAATTCAGAACAACTAGACACTCATATCTCATCTGCCATGTTTGAAAATTCTAAAGCTCTGGTGGCTTTGCCCCGTTCAACCCCACTGTTTGTTTAACTACCAATAGGATGCTTTGCTCAGCTTTTGACAAATACATTTTCTGTGCGTACTCCTATATGAGTGTAAACAATTAGTATATTGAGCCTAAACACACAGAGAGACCCGGGTCAGCAGTAAATGTTTTCTGATGAACTGAGATCACAGAGAGTACGTAGTACGGCAGTTCGCAGAAGGCCTAAGGATGCTACATGTTTGGACTGAGGAGTTGCAACCCAATAAATAAATAACTCTATTAGAAATAGAGAGAAATAGATTTTTTAAATGTTCCATCATAAAAGTGTTTAATAGTTTCAGGTCATTTGAATATAAGATTGTACCATACTTTATCACTCTGACAGTACAACTCCTGGCTATGTCCTACCAAATAATCACATTGGAGTTTTGAATTAAAGAGGCACTGCATGAAGTCTTTATCGTTGTCCATGTGGAAATGGTTGACTATCTATGCTAGTCCATAAGGAAGAGATCATCATCTAATCCAGTTTATAAATTGTGTGGGAGCAGGAGAGAGGAAGAAAGAGAGGCTGAAATAGTAAGGCAAGCAGAGAGCTCAGAGATGAAACACCACTAGCGTCTCCTAGGGAGCGTTGTGTGTCACTACAAGTCAAACATTCGAACAGCTCAAGAGTTGGGATGACAAGAGGTCATCCTCCAAACACACCATCTAATTAGACATCACCAAGCAACTGGGATTGATAGGTTAGGCAGCTCAGTTGAATATGGGTTATTGGTATCAGTGGTATACTGCCAATATACCATGGCTAAGGTTTGTTCTTAGGCATGATGCAATATTGGCCAAATATTGACCAATATACCAAATATTGTCCATATTTGGTCAATATTACGTTGTGCCTAAACCCCAAAAAACCCAGAGTAGCGTATTGCAATTATAAACTGGTTACCAATGTCGTTAGAGCAGTAAAACGAAATGTTTTGTCATACACGTAGTATATGATCTATTATAAACTGGGTGGTTCAAGCGCTGAATGCTGATTGGCTAACATACCACGGGTATGACAAAACATTTATTTTTACTGCTCTAATTACATTGGTAACCAGTTTATAATAGCAATAAGGTACCTCAGAGGTTTGTGGTATATGGCCAATATACTACGGCTAAGGGTTGTGTCCAGGCACTCCGTTATGCGTAGTGCATAAGAACAGCCCTTAGCCGTGGTATATTGGCCATATACCACACCCACCATGCCTTATTGCTAAAGTATACCATGGCTGTCAGCCATTCAGGGCTCAAACAACCCAGTTAATAATACCAATTCAGTATCTGTACAGGATAGATTTGGTCAGTGACACATACTTGTGACACACCCATTGCTTTTGATAGATAGGAGTACAGAGACAATTCCAGTCGTTTGTTTGATTGGTAGGCTTTTAAGAACACGCCATATTGGTCTATATTTGATAGGTGGGTATACGGAGACTCAACACACATCTGTTTTTGATTGGTAGGCTTTTAAGAACACGCCATATTGGTCTATATTTGATAGGTGGGTATACGGAGACTCAACACACATCTGTTTTTGATTGGTAGGCTTTTAAGAACACGCCATATTGGTCTATATTTGATAGGTGGGTATACGGAGACTCAACACACATCTGTTTTTGATTGGTAGGCTTTTAAGAACAACACACTGGTCTGTATTCGATAGGTGGGAATAGAGCCTACCTGTTTTATATTCTCTGCCAGGAACACAAAGTATGCACTGCAGAATCCCAGCTGTGTCAACACCAGGAAGAAGTTGACCAGGTGCCTAGAACAGGACAGGAGGACATGACAGGGACAGATAAACATGTTAAAACAGCTCTTAAATATCTGGATGGCTTATACGATGTTAGAATACATAAATTCTGTTCTGTATTACCATTCTACTCTTTAATATTTTATTCTATGAGCATGAGGGCATTTTCACTGCTAGCAAGCCATTTTTATAATGTAGCAATAAAACCTAATCAGAATCCTGTCTTGACTCCTCTAGCCTGTCTCTAAATATGTTCCTCACTATAGCTGGTGATTAGCTGATCCAAAATGAATCCGCATATCATATGTAAAACTCAGATATCTGGTGATTACACACTGATATTACCGCCGTTGTAGCCAGGTAGTACGTTACCGCCGTTGTAGCCAGGTAGTACGTTACCGCCGTTGTAGCCAGGTAGTACGTTACCGCCGTTGTAGCCAGGTAGTACGTTACCGCCGTTGTAGCCAGGTAGTACGTTACCGCCGTTGTAATCAGGTAGTACGTTACCGCCGTTGTAGCCAGGTAGTACGTTACCGCCGTTGTAGCCAGGTAGTACGTTACCGCCGTTGTAGCCAGGTAGTACGTTACCGCCGTTGTAGCCAGGTAGTACGTTACCGCCGTTGTAGCCAGGTAGTACGTTACCGCCGTTGTAGCCAGGTAGTACGTTACCGCCGTTGTAGCCAGGTAGTACGTTACCGCCGTTGTAGCCAGGTAGTACGTTACCGCCGTTGTAATCAGGTAGTACGTTACCGCCGTTGTAATCAGGTAGTACGTTACCGCCGTTGTAGCCAGGTAGTACGTTACCGCCGTTGTAGCCAGGTAGTACGTTACCGCCGTTGTAATCAGGTAGTACGTTACCGCCGCTGTAGTCAGGTAGTACGTTACCGCCGTTGTAGTCAGGTAGTACGTTACCGCCGTTGTAGCCAGGTAGTACGTTACCTCCGTTGTAGCCAGGTAGTACGTTACCGCCGTTGTAGTCAGGTAGTACGTTACCGCCGTTGTAATCAGGTAGTACGTTACCGCCGTTGTAATCAGGTAGTACGTTACCGCCGTTGTAATCAGGTAGTACGTTACCGCCGTTGTAATCAGGTAGTACGTTACCGCCGTTGTAATCAGGTAGTACGTTACCGCCGTTGTAGCCAGGTAGTACGTTACCGCCGTTGTAATCAGGTAGTACGTTACCGCCGTTGTAGCCAGGTAGTACGTTACCGCCGTTGTAATCAGGTAGTACGTTACCGCCGTTGTAATCAGGTAGTACGTTACCGCCGTTGTAGCCAGGTAGTACGTTACCGCCGTTGTAGCCAGGTAGTACGTTACCGCCGTTGTAGCCAGGTAGTATGTTACCGCCGTTGTAGTGAGGTAGTACGTTACCGCCGTTGTAGCCAGGTAGTACGTTACCGCCGTTGTAGCCAGGTAGTACGTTACCGCCGTTGTAATCAGGTAGTACGTTACCGCCGTTGTAGCCAGGTAGTACGTTACCGCCGTTGTAGCCAGGTAGTACGTTACCGCCGTTGTAATCAGGTAGTACGTTACCGCCGTTGTAGCCAGGTAGTACGTTACCGCCGTTGTAGTCAGGTAGTACGTTACCGCCGTTGTAGCCAGGTAGTACGTTACCGCCGTTGTAGCCAGGTAGTACGTTACCGCCGTTGTAGTCAGGTAGTACGTTACCGCCGTTGTAGCCAGGTAGTACGTTACCGCCGTTGTAGCCAGGTAGTACGTTACCGCCGTTGTAGCCAGGTAGTACGTTACCGGCGTTGTAATCAGGTAGTACGTTACCGCCGTTGTAGCCAGGTAGTACGTTACCGCCGTTGTAATCAGGTGCCAGGTAGTACGTTACCGCCGTTGTAATCAGGTAGTACGTTACCGCCGTTGTAGTCAGGTAGTACGTTACCGCCGTTGTAATCAGGTAGTACGTTACCGCCGTTGTAGTCAGGTAGTACGTTACCGCCGTTGTAATCAGGTAGTACGTTACCGCCATTGTAGCCAGGTAGTACGTTACCGCCATTGTAGCCAGGTAGTACGTTACCGCCGTTGTAGCCAGGTAGTACGTTACCGCCGTTGTAGCCAGGTAGTACGTTACCGCCGTTGTAGCCAGGTAGTACGTTACCGCCGTTGTAATCAGGTAGTACGTTACCTCCGTTGTAGCCAGGTAGTACGTTACCGCCGTTGTAATCAGGTAGTACGTTACCTCCGTTGTAGCCAGGTAGTACGTTACCGCCGTTGTAGCCAGGAAGTACGTTACCGCCGTTGTAATCAGGTGCCAGGTAGTACGTTACCGCCGTTGTAGCCAGGTAGTACGTTACCGCCGTTGTAGCCAGGTAGTATGTTACCGCCGTTGTAGTGAGGTAGTACGTTACCGCCGTTGTAGCCAGGTAGTACGTTACCGCCGTTGTAGCCAGGTAGTACGTTACCGCCGTTGTAATCAGGTAGTACGTTAGCGCCGTTGTAATCAGGTAGTACGTTACCGCCGTTGTAGTCAGGTAGTACGTTACCGCCGCTGTAGTCAGGTAGTACGTTACCGCCGTTGTAATCAGGTAGTACGTTACCGCCGTTGTAATCAGGTAGTACGTTACCGCCGTTGTAATCAGGTAGTACGTTAGCGCCGTTGTAATCAGGTAGTACGTTACCGCCGTTGTAGTGAGGTAGTACGTTACCGCCGCTGTAGTCAGGTAGTACGTTACCGCCGTTGTAATCAGGTAGTACGTTACCGCCGCTGTAGTCAGGTAGTACGTTACCGCCGTTGTAATCAGGTAGTACGTTACCGCCGTTGTAATCAGGTAGTACGTTACCGCCGTTGTAGCCAGGTAGTACGTTACAGCCGTTGTAGCCAGGTAGTACGTTACCGCCGTTGTAGCCAGGTAGTACGTTACCGCCGTTGTAGCCAGGTAGTACGTTACCGCCGTTGTAGCCAGGTAGTACGTTACCGCCGTTGTAGCCAGGTAGTACGTTACCGCCGTTGTAGCCAGGTAGTACGTTACCGCCGTTGTAGCCAGGTAGTACGTTACCGCCGTTGTAGTCAGGTAGTATGTTACCGCCGTTGCTTACAATAAGTAATGAAAGGTTTCATTAAGATATATTCAATGAAGTCAAACTGAAGCCTTTGAGAGGTAGTGCCGAACAATCAGTCATTCTCAGACCACTACTCAAACCTTGTATTCTATTCAAACGCTACATTAAATGCACTTTTTCCTCATCTATAACACTTAAGCAACAGTAAGCATTCTGCTGAACCAAAACAGTATCTATGAATCTCAAATGAAAGGCTGTGGTAGTGAATTTAAGTGAGTTAACCCCAATCAACGGAGAGTGCTGTTGGATTGTCAGTTGAGAGTCAATTCATAAGATGCACTTCATAAATGCAATCCATTATCATGGGGGAGTCACGTAGATTAGAGCTTCCCCTATGTCAAGCATGAGCACACAGCAGGCGAACCTCACTACTGAACTGACTGTAGAGATATGTATTGTTAACCATCCCTCCTTTAAACTTCAAACTATGGCTACCATCCCAAACTGCCTGATTTACCATCATCGATTCTTACCATTAGGCCCTTGTTGACCTTTGGTATTTGATTAGGATACCCATTAGCTGTTGCAAAAGCAGCAGCTACTCTTTCCGGGTTCCACACAAACATGACATAATACAGATCATTAATAGACAAGAACAGCTCAAGAACAGAGCTACATACATTTCTCACAGATGTGAGGGATTTGAATAGCTTCTAGCACCCACTGGCCCTAAGAGGAGTCATGTGACTACAGCGGTGATGGGTCAAAAATTGACCTCCAGATGAAAAGAGTTCTCATCTCACCTCCCAAATCTGGCACTCTTCCTGAAGCACTGGTAGGAGCTGTGCTCCATGGAGAAGGCCACTGTGTCACTGTACCCTAGGGGAGGTCTCTTCAACCTGGGGGAAGAGAGGAGGATGACTGTCACACATTTTGTACATATTTGGTGTCACAGAGAGAAGAGAGGCACCAAGAGATACAGTGACAAGAGGAAGATGGACCACAAGATCTGAGGGAATTAAAAGACAAAGTCTCTGCGGTCCTGTTCTGTCCTTATTGGGTAGGCAGAGCGACAGACAAGAGGACAACAGAAAAGAGAGAGAGACAGACAGAGAGAGAAGGGGTGGTAGATTGCTGGAAACCAGATTGAGACGGCAGTCTGAAAGCGAGTACATTGTGTTCTGGTTTGGATGAGGCGATTACAATATATTACATTACAGTCCCATCACTCTGCTGTGGATAGTCACTCTCTCCAACGCTCTGTTGAAATAATCACAGTGATTAATACTGTGTAGATGTCATTTCAGGTGACAGTTTTGAGGTGACCCAGTTTTTGTAAATACATCCCATATTTATTTTCCCATCATTACAACACTGTATACAGCCATAATATGACATTTGAAATGTCTCTATTCCTTTGGAACTTTTGTGAGTGTAATGTTTACTGTTCTATTTATTTCACTTGCTATTTATCATCAATTTTGTCGTTATTATTATAAATCATTATTACTACTGTAGGCCAATTTAATAATCTAAAACGTTTTTTTTGTTTAATTTTGTTGAGACATTTTCATTGGCTAAATCAAGTTCAAACTTGATCTTTAATTTTGTGCTACGTATTTAGATGAAGGTTAAAGTAGGCCTGTTGTAAAATAAATAGCATTAGCCTATTGCTGTCATTTGTTGGCTAGGCAATCGACTTTGTTGATAATTAATTTAATGCCACAATATAAGAACCTACTTGTATTTTCCCTATAAACAATGACTTGACTTACTTTTGATAATAAAGTTAAGCAACTTTTGTAAAGGTTTTGTGTGGTATGGCTATTATTAGGCTTAGCTACAGCAGGCCTATGAAGGGGAGAAGAAGGGGAGAAGAAGAATTCTTTAGGAGAGTTACTAACAATAATGGTTCTCTTCATAAAAATACACTACCGTTCAAAAGTTTGGGGTCACTTAGAAATGTCCTTGTTTTTGAAAGAAAAGCACATTTGTGGCCATTAAAATGACATCAAATTGATCAGAAATACAGTGTTGACATTGTTAATGTTGTAAATGACTATTGTAACTGGAAATAGCAGATTTGTTATGGAATATCTACACAGAGGCCCATTATCAGCAACCATCACTGTGTTCAAATGGCACATTGTGTTAGTTAATCCAAGTCTATCATTTTAAAAGGCTAATTGATCATTAGAAAACCCTTTTCCAATTACGTTAGCACAACTGAAAACTGTTGTTCTGATTAAAGAAGCAGTAAAACTGGCCTTCTTTAGACTAGTTGAGAATCTGGCGCATCAGCATTTGTGGGTTCAATTACAGGCTTAAAATGGGTAGAAAGAAATGACTTTCTTCTGAAACTCGTCAGTCTATTCTTGTTCTAAGAAATGAAGCCAATTCCATGCGAAAAATAGCCAAGAAACTGAAGATCTCGAACAATGCTGTGTACTACTCCCTTCACAGAACAGCGCAAACTGGCCCTAACCAGAATAGAAAGAGTGGGAGGCCCCGTTGCACAACTGAGCAAGAGGACAAGTACATTAAAGTGTCTAGTTTGAGAAACAGACGCCTATGTAGATATACCATTAATCAGCTGTTTCCAGCTACAGTAGTCATTTACAACATTAACCATGTCTACACTGTATTTCTGAGCAATTTGATGTCATTTTAATGGAGAAAAAAACATTTGCATTTCTTTCAAAAACAAGGACATTTCTAAGTGACCCCAAACTTTTGAACGGTAGTGCACATTCTGAGCGAACATTTATGAATTAGCCTTCTTCTGTACGCCTATTTACCATCACAAACCGACGCAAATAAAGAGAATGTCTTCAATGACATTTTCAACCTTTCCCTGACGGAGTTCGTACCACCTACATGTTTCAAGCAGACCACCGCAGTCCCTGTGCCCAATAACACTAAGGTAGCCTGCCTAAATGATTACCGCCCCATAGAACTCACGTCTGTAGCCATGAAGTGCTTTGAAAGGCTGGGCATGGCTCACATCAACAGCATCCTACCAGATACTCTCGACCCATTGCTATTCGCATACCGCCCCAACAGACAAAATCTCAATCACACCTCCCTTTCCCAACTGGACAAAAGGAACACCTATGTGAGAATGCTGTTCATTGACAACAGCTCAGCGTTCAACAACATAGTGCCCACAAAGCTCATCACTAAGCTAAGGACCCTGGCTCCTCTGTGTTTGTGCTTTCACTTGCAGATTGGGGATAGGTGCAGCTGATTGGGTCGTTAAGGTGACAAGTTGCACCCCTCTCTCTCCCTCTCAGCGTCATTTTGTTTTGTGATCTGGTTGATTATGTTTTTTGATTAGGTGCACCCTTCAACACTAACACACATTTTACCTTCATCCATGTATCGCCATTACACCCCTCACATGCCTACTGTCACAAGTCACAGGTTAGTTTCCCTTTGTAGTTTTATACTTTGTTACTCCTTAACTGCCAACGTGTGGACTCCCTTGCTTGTCACCATCTAAGAGCCAGGTTGTGACAGGCACACATTTTCCCCCTCAAGAGACTGAGAAGATTTGGCATGGGTCCCCAGATCCTCAAAGTTCTACAGCTGCACCATCGAGAGTATCCAGACCGGTTGCATCACCACCTGGTATGGCAACTGCTTGGCATCTGACTGTAAGGCACTACAGAGGGTAGTGCAGTGCGTACGGCCCAGTACATTACTGGGGCCAAACTTCCTGCCATCCAGGGCCTATATAATAGGTGGTGTCAGAAGAAAGCCCAAAAAATTGTCAGAGACTCCAGTCTCCCAAGTCATAGAATGTTTTCTCTGCTACCGCACGGCAAGCGGTACCAGAGCACCAAGTCTATGACCAAAAGGCTCCTTAAAAGCTTCTACCCCCAAGCCATAAGACTGCTGAACAATTAATCAAATGGCCACCGGACTATTTACATTGGCCCTCCCCCTCCATTTGTTTTGTACACTGCTGCTACTCGCTGTTTATTATCTATGCATAGTCACTTCACCCCCACCTACATGTACAAATTACAGACTAACCTGTACCCCCGCACACTGACTCGATACCCCTTTACATAGCCTAATTATTGTTATTTAGTGTTACTTTTTTAATATATTTTCATCAAACTGCATTGTTGGTTAAGTAAGCATTTCACAGTAAGGTCTTACACCTGTTGTATTCGGCGCATGTGACAAACCTAATTTGATTTATATCTGAATAGCAGTAGTAGCCTGACCAGTATAAAGTAATCCATGTCGATGTCAGGAACATGGCGCCAGCATCTCTTTCTTTCTCTGTGTGTCTCTAGGACTAAGCTTCTCTCTTTTAATATTTATTTAGTAAATATGAATATCACACAGTGGAAGCCTAGGCATATAGGCCTACAGTATATGTATGCAATGCACTGATGCATTTATCGCTCAAATCTCGGACAACTGAACCGTAAGGTGGACCACTATTGTTTTAGGAAGTAAAAACCAATATAATGTTTTGAATATGTTACACATTAAGGACACGTAGCTGCAGATCATTTGGTCAATATCGCTTGTTTATTGATGGCGCTGGAAGCACCCATTTGGAGGTTTCCTTTTCTCTCTCCCCTTCTTTTGGATCTGAACAGGTATCTCGGATGCGAACCAGCAAGGGTATGTTTCCCCTGTCCTTTACGGAACAGGTCTGTCTGTCCTCGGGTACATTCAGAACAGCTCTCAATATTTTTTGTATTATTTATGCATATCGTGGTCAGGTGGGAAAGCCACAGATCCAACTTTTTGGACCTGTGAAGACCTCTAGCTGGTTGTTATCTGCTCTCAGCACTAACATGGATTTAGACAATAAAAAGCATCTGTCTCTCTCTTTCTCTCAGAGAGAAAGAAGGAAGAGAGAGACAGATACAGAAGAGAGACAGAGAGAGCATGAGTCGACAGAGCGGCTGGGTCCCTGACGGTTAAGTGTTTTTATTAATGTAATTAATAAATGTTGTCATGTAAATAATAAATAATGATTATTAATGTAAATAATACATTTATAAATAACACAATGAGACATATGAAACACCATGCCACCGAGGGGCTTGTCAGCGAGGATGCTGCTAAGGGCGTGGTGTGTGTGTGTGTGTGTGTTATTACCTCTCACACAGGTGGTGGCTACATTTAACCAGGATGTGCATACAGTGAACACAGACCACACCCATCAGCACCAGGCAAAGAGGCCCCACCTGGAGAAATAAAAAACACAAAGAACAGACTGTGAATATACTGACAGTAACATCAACACCAACTGAAACCAACTGTGAACCAGACAGGAACACTACAGCAAACATCAGTCCATAGTAGTGCAAACGCATCTGAAATAACCCTGAGAAATAGGCTACTTCTCACTACACACAACCAGTAGTGGGATAGCGCTGTGATATTCTATGTATGTCACGGAAAACATCATTTCACTTAACGGTGTTGTGATTGTTATTTTGATAGTAATTTTGCCCTGTTCAGTTTTGTCCTTCACACACAAGATCTCTCTGTCATGTGACATGATATCACACCATCATTATGAGACAGCACAAAGGAGGGGAAATTAAGCAAGAGGATACACAACAACATTTTAGTTCCCTTCTCAACCTAGATACAATACTAGCACTGGAAGATCATCTAGTCTATGGAGCCTGACACTTCTGTGGGGAAAGTCGAGCAAACGCAATGTAACCCCGGCAACGTCATAAATGTGACATGCAGGCGCTCTCTGTTTCACTGGTATGGTAGCAGTGTCAGATACATTCTATAAGAAGAGAGACTGCAGATTCTTTCAAACAACAATTTTAATATAAGATTTGAAAAAAATTAAGCAATCAACCATCACTAAGAATAGTCCGAGTTGAAAGCTCTACGAACAAGTTCTCTCTCAGCTTTTATAGAAAAGTCCAACCTCTTTGTCTATGTGGCAGTTAGCAGACGTGTGCAAACAGGGATGAGGAACATAGTGTTTAAAAGGCGTTTAGCTTGTCTGTGTAGATTAAGATAGAAGATGTTGCCACCATTGTCTGTTCCTTCCCGCATGTTTTCATACAGAGGAGTTCCTACAGATAGTACAAACGGGATGTCACATACTGCAGTCGCACCCAGCTCTTATCTGTACACCCAGACTTAGAACTAAGTCATACAAGACAACAAGCCAGCATCAGGGAAAAAAACACTAGCATTAAACAATGGACAATTCTCTAAGTAAAAACAGCATAGTATGTCTAATTAAGTCATTTTCCACGACAAGTGATCTGTGCCTGCTTGTTGGTCTGAAGCTAACCTCGTTCTCAGTCTCAATTGCAACAGAGCCGGCTGGTAGACAAGATTAGTCTCTAGTTTACAAATTTACCTGATTGTCCTTTCAAATAATGAGATTTGTCTAGCCTGATCATATCCTCCTTTGTCCGTTTAGCAAATGGAGGATTCACAGGAAAGATATGAGACAAACTGATCTGAGATCAGCCACTAGCCAGTGCCACAGCTGCATAGCAGGCAGACACACAGGCAGGTTTATACCATGGTGCTGAAGCATTGGTGGTGGAGACTAGTTTGATGAACATGAATCCGTAGATTGCTTCAGTTTCTTTTCTGAAGCAAGGCTTGCTTAATCAGCTAGCAAATATTCATCTGATATCACATCCATGACACAAACAGACACAGTACTTTAAACCAATGTACATGATTGTGTAATTGCACACTCACATCCATGTGTAATACTCAGAGATAACAGTTGTGTGCCCTGCCCAGTTAGCAGGGGCAAACCAGGTTAATAAACATACAATTCTACATACAAGTTACTATGACCTTTGAACTGTATGACACAGAGGCCCAAATATAAAACCCCAAATCAACATAACATGAGCCAGGATCCACAGCAGGGAATCATTGTCTGTAGACAGAGGAATCTAGCAGGTCCACTGACACCACGTACAACGACTCCTAACTCTTCCACACTACATTAACACACCTGAAGGCTTGGAGCTTAATGCCTATGTGTGTATTCATTTGTACAAGGTGTGTTAATTTCTGCTCCTCTATTGTACAGACTGGTCCAGTAAAACACACAAACTGAATTGCTGGTTAAATCAAACAATGGAATCGTGAGAATGATCTTATCATGTGTTTTATATAATTACTTCCAATGAACATTCAGATCAGAGATAACCATGTAATACATATTGATGCATAACCCATATTCATGCCCAGTCAATTAATGTTTCTTGCCTTGCTTTTCTGTTAAAGCATTAGTGAATCCCAATCATTTTTACCAAACAATATCATTAATGTATAATGCAATACTGTAGGCATGACACATCGCGCAAGTTCTCTCAGTAACTTTACAACCAAGACCAAGTTCTCTGAAACACTTCTTTGCCAATATAGTGGGTTCCCAGCCTTTTCTCTGCCTTGACTCTCACAAGAGATTGTTCATTTTTTTCTACTGAATAAACCAAAACAATCTTACAATGTACTTACAGCAGTACACAAAGACACTAATGTAATGTAAAGTGTGACCCAGCCCTGTTTGTGTTATGGTGTGCAGGGTGTAAAGAGGCAGGTAGCCTAGTTGGACCAGTAACCGAAAGGTCGCTGGTTTGAACCCCAGAGCCAACTCTGTGAAAAATGTGTTGATATGCCCTTGGAGTAAGGAACTTAACCCTAATTGCTCCTGTAAGTTGCTCTGGATAAGAGCATCTGCTAAATGACTCAAATGTAAATGTAGTAATCCTAGTGGGACATAAGTTACTCACTATGACCCCTGCGTTGCGTACTGCCAGGGGAAGACCCAGCAACCCAGTTCCAATGTTCCCCTTCAGCAGGTGGATGAGAGCCTGTGTAAACCTGTGGAAAACAGAGAGGGTTCGGAATAGGGGTCCACTCTGAGACCAATGTAATTTGATCTTGAGTGGCATGGGAGTCAAACTCAATTCCTGATGGGCCTCAGTGTTCACTTTCACAGACCTGCAGTACAACAACTCTATCCACTAACAGAGAATGCCTCTACGTTTCAGAATCTGGCATTTGAAGTGTTTCATGGTTGAGGTAGTTGAGAGCTGTGTTAATTTACGTGATGCCCTGGTGGCTGTTTCCCAGCTCATAGTGTCTGACAGGCAGCAGCTCTGGATCCTGGTCCTCTTCAGAGTTCTCCTCCTCCTGCCCTACTCCTCCAGGGTTCTCGATGAGGGGGGTCATCACCTCCATGTCTGGAAGGGTTAACCAGGAGGTTAGAGGTTAAGGTCAGTCACTAGTTCACAGTTTTCCTTAATCTAATGCACCCTCCCAAATTGAGCCCTAAACACCTAGCCCCTAAGCATCTGAACAGATAGGATAGGTAATAGCTATATTTTTAACACCTTTCATGAATTAGTGTATTAGTATACAAAAGATTAAGAACACCTGCTCTTGCCAAGATATATACTGACCAGGTGATTCCAGGTGAAAGCTATCATTCCTTATTGATGTCACTTGTTAAATCCACTGTGGCATTATTTAAGATACTATTTGAAGAGGTAGGGTTTCAGATGTTTGGCCAGGGTAATGACTGGGGGCAAAGATCAGTTATTCATTCTATTGCAATCCTATTATTTAACCTTTGAGCGGGTTCACTCATGGCAACCTCAACCTCCAGCCACACACAGGGAAAAGAGAAGAGACCATTCCTTGACTTCCTTCTTTGCAAACAGCCTCTACACTCACTCTACCTATTTAAGAAACTACAATATCAACATTGTTGCTCCTACTTTCTCTGTTTACATTGACATTGAATGTCAATGGACTGTTGACATTGAAATACTACCAGCTAAATGTATTATTAGACTGACTCAATTGTAAACTATAATTATGTGCTCTCTTTGTCCTTGAGAATGTGTTCTTAACAATAAGAGCTGGTCTAACACCATGCTCAAACCGGACATGCGAGTGTGCCAGTGTGCGCAAATTGATTTTGTCCCCCCACACCAAATGCATACAAGACACGCATGTTGAAATATCAAAACAAACTCTGAACCAATTATATAAATTTGGAGACAGGTCGAAAAGCATTAAACGTTTATGGCAATTTAGCTAGCTTGCTGTTGCTAGCTAATTCCTCCTGGGATATAAACAGTGAGTTGTTATTTTACCTGAAAGGTCCTCTACTCCGACAATTAATCCCCACATAAAACGGTCAACCGAATCATTTCTAGTCATCTCTCCTCCTTCCAGGCTTTTTCTTCTTTGGACTTTATAAGGCGATTGGCAACTAACTTTCATAATAAGGTGTATTACCACAACCAACCTAAATTCATATTTCAATCACCCATGTGGGTATAACCAATGAGGAGATGGCACGTGGGTATATGCATCTAAAAGCCAATGAGGAGATGGGAGAGGCAGGACCTGCATCGCGTTCTGCGTCACAAATAAAAGCAACTTCTATTTTAGCGCCTGGCAACTGACACGCTCGTTGGCGCTAGCGAGCAGTGTGGGTGTAATGATTGAATAACGTGTACATTCACTTTGCAAAACTCGCGCACGTGACCGACCGGTGTGGTCAGCATGTAACACCATGCCCAAATTGGACGCATCACGTGCTATAGCTTTGCTAAATAAATGTACACATACATGTTATTCAACCATTGCACCCATACTGCTCACACGCGTTGCCATGCACCAACATAGAAGTTGCTTCCATTTGTGCCGCAGAACATTCTGCCTCTCCCAACTCCTCATCCTCATGTGCCATCTTCTCATTGTTTTTAGGAGCATATACCCACGTGGGTGATTGAAAGATGAACTGAGGTCAATTGTGGTAATGCACCTTATTATGAAAGTTAGTTGCCGATCGCCAAAGAAGAAAAAGAAGCCTGGGAAGAGAGATTCCTAGAAACGATT
Source organism: Oncorhynchus mykiss (assembly GCF_057628025.1). Classification (NCBI taxonomy): domain Eukaryota; kingdom Metazoa; phylum Chordata; class Actinopteri; order Salmoniformes; family Salmonidae; genus Oncorhynchus; species Oncorhynchus mykiss. The sequence goes on from NC_143048.1 coordinate 33,959,961, forward strand.
TGGTTAACCGTTTTATGTATGGATTAATTGTTGAAGTAGAGGACCTTGTGCATTTCGGGTAAAATAACTCAATGTTTATATCCCAGGACAAATGAGCTAACAACAAGCTAGCTAAATAGAACAAATTAGCTAGCAACTGCAAGTTATCTAGCTAAATTGCCATAAATGTTTAATGCTTTTCGACTTGTCCACAAATTAATATGGTTCAGAGTTTGATTTGATATTTCAACCTGCGTATCGTGATCGCGTTTGGTGTGGGGGGACAAAATCAATTTGTGCACATCCGGTTGGGGCATTGGTGTAAGTCTGAGGCAGCAAAGAGGTGTAATTTTCTGTAAAGCATGCGAGAGGTTGTGGCTCACTCACTGTTGGAACAATTTAGAGAACACTTTAGCTGCATGTGTCAGATCTATCTTCAGATCAATCTTTTTCTTTCAGCAACGATGCTTAACGCTCAGATGCCATGCAAAATGGTGGAACCAGGAGAGTCAGTCAGCAAGCGTTGAATCTCGAGTATAAATCTCTCATAATGTTATGCTAATAACTACTGGATTATTACTATCATACTAGTATTATTACTAAGAAATGTCATATTGGTAGTTCATTTAATGAGTGTATCTTAAACCTTCAATAGCAAAGTCTTTAAATGGTTGTTGGACAGCACAATGGACAGCACAATATTGTATGGGCTGCTCTAGTCTACTGGTTCCCAACCATTTTTGCTTACTATACCACCAACTGAATTTCTCTGCCTGGAGTAACCCTGAAGCACCCCCCCCCCCCCCCCCCCCCCCAATATGTTCATTTTACCACTAGACCTATGGTCTCAGGAATCTTCTCAAGTACCCCCTGTGGACAGGCCTAGTACCCCTTGTTGGGAACCACTGCTCTAGTATCGCACCAAAAAAAGAGGCTACTGTGAGGGAGGGAATAAATAGCACGGCTGAATCTGTTTCCACCAAAACGTTGAAATGACAGTTGTTCCCTTTAATTCCAACCCCTAAATCACAGCGTCATCATCATTCACAGAGAGGCTAGTAGCTACCTAGCTGTTGCGAAGGCATCCTCCACCGGGCATCTGGGCAGCAGTCGACACAGACAGTCCTGTCACTGTGTGGCGATTAGCCCTGGCCAGGAAAGGGCGAGATGGGTAGGCTTGCTGTTGGTCCACTGATACGATAATATATGGAAACATCAACAATGTTATTGATTCATCTTCACAACGCTATTGACACGTTGTCATTTGGCTTGCTCGTAGTAGACACCAGCAAGCTCCATGATATTAGACATTGTAGCTAACTAAACTAATAGCAGTTTAGGCCTATCGCATAATATATTGCAACGTATCTAAACCGAACGTGCAATTCACTGGTTTTGCAGTAAAAGTTGTGGGCTAAAATATGCCGTCAATGTAAGAAACGGGGTATAAATCAGTGCTATTGTTGTTCGAACGAACAGACAAAAAAATAGCTATCAAATCTGTAGCCGTACTATTATGGATACACTAACAGCGACAGCAGCGCTATCAATTTAACGTGGCTCTATGAATGATGTTAATGTCAGTTAGAGCTAGTTACATTGTAGTCTAGTCATAAGCAGTGTGGGGTTCTGAATGATCCTACCAAACTGCCTCGCGGTTCAGAGTCAGGGCAATGATAACTTGCTACTTCGGTCGAAAGCTGTCAAAACCCAGACATTCCTGTCGAGACGTCCTGTTGTTCTTTTTGGGTGGATGTTGAAATGACGGGAACACTTCCATTGAGTTTATGAATTCATAGCTGTCCTCTTCGGTTACAATTTCATTACCAGTTTGAAATTCTCCGGATTAGAAGGCGTAGAACAGCATATTTTCCTTAGCGGACGAGATGTTGAAAACGTCACACCCGCTACAATTGTCAACACGGGAGGGGGGAATCTTAAAGGAAACGTGTCCACATATTTACGATTCCTCTTGCAGTTGTGAAGTTATTTCGCTTCGTGCCTGAAGTAGCCCTAATTAGAGTTGTGTTGACAGTCATCAACTCTTCACCCCTGGCTGGCATCCCTTGCAGAGATGCAGTCCCTGTACAAATCTGATGACATGTGAGCTGAACTAATGCCCTGGTCCCATATAAGAACAGTGCAGTACAATAGTGCAGCTATTTTTACACACATGACCAGCCTGGTCTCATAGACTAGCCATAACATAGTAAATGTAAATCCGGGATACTCAGTGCCATATAGACCCTTTCTATGTTTGCAAACATTGTCGCACAAGGGCGATGTGTTCAAGTTGGTGGCCTCTATTTACATGTTGCTTATAAGTGCAGTTCACACTACTTTTGGTTTATAATTGGATTTTAAGGCTTGTATAAATGTCTTTCTTAACATGTTTGTCATCATCGCAAATCAACTGCATTATACTTTTTAAAAAACACTTAAACTTCAACCAGTAAAATGTATCTTTGTAGCAAAAGCTAGCCAGGCTATATCGAGTGTTAGAATTCTAGCTAACAACTGTTGTATCCAAAATAGTTATTTTGCAAAGACCACAAACAAATATAATCTTAGCGACTGTTCAAGCAAGAATCAAAACATCATTGTAAGAGTATGAGAAGGCCAAAAAGTTGTTTTGTTTAGAAGTAATAAAAACGTAAATCTAGGCTATGATAAATGGGCGCAGATGGCAATGGCTTTCTTACTGCAGTCAAGTCACGCACATCTGTCAGTGTGTCGCGTATGGCAAAAGGGTCTATACTAAATGGGGTGTTCAGATGTACATACAGAATAATATGAAGTTATCTGAGATTAGGTTGTAGCCCAGCAAGCAACAGGTCACGCTCACACAATCTACTGTATGTACCTATATGTACCAGACCAATGTTTCCACTGTACTCAATTTGCTGTGGGGGTGCGCCACGGCAAAATCATTGCCATTACGCAACCAAAACAATATGGAACATGAAAAAATATTTCTGCTGAGGCGCATTGAAGATGCTAGAACATTCCACATGTACTTTTCCTCTGCAAACAAAACAAGTAATTAATAGAAAAATCAAACAATCCCATGGTATAATAGTTTATCCATTTACCTAGTCGGCTTGTTGTTGTGTTCTATGCTAGATAAATATTCCTCTATTGGAACATTCATGTTATAAGTGCCACGGGGAGGCAAACATGCATTCTGACAAGCAGTCAATGCACAACAATTCTTGCAATTGCAAAAACAGCCGTTTTAATGGCTTTTGTTAAAAGGAGAGGAATCCCAGCTTTCTATTCCTGCTTTATTTATTTATCAACTCCTAAATATGAGCGAACTGAGCCTTTTTAAACCCAGGGTTTTTAGCAGAAGAATGGTTAAGCACGAGGGGAGGGTGGGGCTAAATATAACACTGGTCAATCGTAGGGTGACTTGGGGTACAATGCCTCTCTACCTTAAAATAATTCATTTGGAATGACTTAAATTGTGATGAGACAGATATTTTCTGTTGAGCAAGAGTATTGGAAACCAGGGAAAGTGTTGGGGGGGAAATTGTTACATGAAGTGGTTTCTGTGAGAAGGACAGGCAGACTTTTTACCCCAGGTGGCGAGTTACCCTAACAGCTAGGCCTACATTACATTGTGTTTATGCAGGTTTTTTGGGTCATAAAATTCATCAATATGATAATAACTAGTTAAAAGATCACATTTGAGATCTGGCTAATGATTTTGAGTTGAGGCTCAAGAGTGGCACAGCGGTCTAAGGCTCTCCGTCATTACAGTCCCTGGTTTGAATCCAGGCTTTATTACATCTGGCTGTGAATGGGAGTCCCGTAGGACGGTGCACAATTGGCCCAGCGTCGTCTGGGTTTGGCCGGGTAGGCCGTCATTTGTAAAAAATAATTAGTTCTTAATTGACTTGTCTAGTTAAAAAGGTTAAATACATTTTTTTTAAATGCCCAATAGGGTAAATGGAGATAGGCTGAAGCATGGGGTTGCCAATTTCTTTGCACTTTGCTGCATCAGTTGGACTAAAGGTGATAATGTTTATTGCTAATAGCATACCTGATATTATGGCCCATGCATTGGCCATATACTGTACATGGCCCAATAGGTTAAGATATTTTTTACAAATCATTTAACCAATGTGTTATTGGGTTCATTTCTGGAGGTGGAAATTCTATTTTAGATGGTGTCAGCATACTTATTTCATTTCGGAGTAGAATGTCCTCTTAAAAAGTCACCTGAACTGAGCTCCTCAGTCCTATAATGTTTATGTAGAAGGACTATCTTAACAATTACCCAAACATATGACATAATACCAGATGTCTAGGGGTGTCTAGCCATCCCATTAACAGAGGGCCTGGCTAGGCAAAACCACTAGAAACAAATAAATTCTAGTCCAGGGCTTAAATGACGGAAAGGGTTCTCTGCTCTAGTAGTGTAGGCGCTGCTGTCAGTTACAGTCCAAACTACTAGGGTGTCAGCTGGCAGGAAACTAGGGGGAACACCTGACTGCTTACCTAGTAGGGCACCAGGGACACCTGCATGTCTGGTGACAGGGGCACCTAAAGGCCTGGCAACATGGCCTGACTAATAACCAAGGGAAGGACACTGGCAAGTAAAGGCTGGCAGACAGGTCCTACTACATGGTCCAACAGGTCTCCAACAACTGACTCAGAGGCTGTTGGGGCTACCAGCAGGGAATCTGTACTAGGGGCAGACTTGTCAGAGGAAACAGTCTCTAGGGCTGACACAGTCTGAGACTCAAAGGGGGGAGTGCTCTGGGCTCCATTGGCAGGAGCTGGCTTGATCCCTAGAGCAGGGCCAGGTAGTAGCTCTACGGCGGACAGCCTAAAGGACTCAGGCTCTGACGGAGACTCCCCAACCGGATCAGGCAGCGACCTCCAGACCAAGGGAAACTGAGTCTTAGGGTTAGGAGCCAGATCTGAGCTGAGATCTCATAGCAGGGACAGACATGTTCTCCAGAGAAGGCAGCAGAGCTCCCCAAGCAGGGTGTGGCTGTGGACCCTGGGCTAGAGCTGCAAAGGGTTCTCAACAACTGTCAGGTTGGGGCTCCCCGACTGAGCCAGGGTGGATCTCACAGGCAGGGACTAACAGGTTGCAGGTGAGATGACTGAAAGTCCCAGAAGTCAGGGTCAAGCTCTGGCCTCTCAGGAGGCGTCGCTGAAGGTCTCCGATGAGGAGCAGGCGGAGGCTCCCCTATAGAAACAGAGAAAACCTTGCTGGCAAGGAATGGATGGGACCTCAGGGCGGCAGCTAAAGCAGTGGTGGGCTCCCACTCAAGACCAGGTGGGGGATCCCCAACGGAGCCAGTGTCTGGAAGCCAGGGCCAAGTGGAGGGCACGTTGCTGGAGATTAACTGGGCTCCTCATCAGGAGCAGGTGGGGGCTTGTCGTTGGCTTCTGGCAAAGCCCCCCTAACTGAAACAGGGATGACTCTCAGTCTAAAGCCAGGTGGTGGCCCCTGGGCTGCAGCTGGTAGGAGAAATACTGAGACAAGCTGAGGATCCATGGGCTGTGGCTGGTGGCAACCAGGGAGATGCTGGCTGATGATCTGCATCAACGGTGGTCTGGGGGCTGCAACACGATGGTTCTCTGTTGCAGAATCTGGTGACCTGAAGACAGGGCCAGGTTGTACCTTTAGGTCCAGCTGGGCTGCCCGGGTAGCAGGCAGCGGGTCTAAGATGATGGAAACAGGCTGGGCCCTCATGGATGGAGAACGCTGCTCCTCATGCCTGGCAGACAGTGAGTCTGACTTGACAGGGTTAGGCTGAGCTCCTATAGCAGGAACAGACAGGAGGCTGAAGCACGGGGTAGGCTCGACCCCATAGTCAGTGGCATACAGGAACCTGAGGGAAGAATGAGTTAGCTTTGTTGGGATCAGCAGTAACCCTGGGGAAGGTGGCAGACTGGGCCCCATCTTCAGTAGCTGGTCTAAATCAAATCAAATTTTATTTGTCACATGGTTAGCAGATGTTAATGTGAGTGTAGCGAAATGCTTGTGCTTTTAGTTCCGACAATGCAGTAATAACCAACAAGTAATCTAACTAACAATTCCAAAACTACTGTCTTATACACAGTGTAAGGGGATAAAGAATATGTACATCAAGATATATGAATGAGTGATGGTACAGAGCAGCATAGGCAAGATACAGTAGATGGTATCGAGTACAGTATATACATATGAGATGAGTATGTAAACAAAGTGGCATAGTTTATAGTGGCTAGTGATACATGTATTACATAAGGATGCAGTAGATGATATAGAGTACAGTATATACGTGTATACATATGAGATGAATAATGTAGGGTATGTAAACATTATATTAGGTAGCATTGTTTAAAGTGGCTAGTGATATATTTTACATCAATTCCCATTATTAAAGTGGCTGGAGTTGAGTCAGTGTGTTGGCAGCAGCCACTCAATGTTAGTTGAGATAGAAGCTGTTTTTCAGTCTCTCGGTCCCAGCTTTGATGCACCTGTACTGACCTCGCCTTCTGGATGATAGCGGGGTGAACAGGCAGTGGCTCGGGTGGTTGTTGTCCTTGATGATCTTTATGGCTTTCCTGTGACATCGGGTGGTGTAGGTGTCCTGGAGGGCAGGTAGTTTGCCCCCGGTGATGCGTTGTGCAGACCTCACTACCCTCTGGAGAGCCTTACGGTTGTGGGCGGAGCAGTTGCCGTACCAGGCGGTGATACAGCCCGCCAGGATGCTCTCGATTGTGCATCTGTAGAAGTTTGTGAGTGCTTTTGGTGACAAGCCGAATTTCTTCAGCCCCCTGAGGTTGAAGAGGCGCTGCTGCGCCTTCTTCACGATGCTGTCTGTGTGAGTGGACCAATTCAGTTTGTCTGTGATGTGTATGCCGAGGAACTTAAAACTTACTACCCTCTCCACTACTGTTCCATCAATGTGGATAGGGGGGTGTTCCCTCTGCTGTTTCCTGAAGTCCACAATCATCTCCTTAGTTTTGTTGACGTTGAGTGTGAGGTTATTTTCCTGACACCACACTCCGAGGGCCCTCACCTCCTCCCTGTAGGCAGTCTCGTCGTTGTTGGTAATCAAGCCTACCACTGTTGTGTCGTCCGCAAACTTGATGATTGAGTTGGAGGCGTGCGTGGCCACGCAGTCGTGGGTGAACAGGGAGTGCAGGAGAGGGCTCAGAACGCACCCTTGTGGGGCCCCAGTGTTGAGGATCAGCGGGGTGGAGATGTTGTTGCCTACCCTCACCACCTGGGGGCGGCCCGTCAGGAAGTCCAGTACCCAGTTGCACAGGGCGGGGTCGAGACCCAGGGTCTCGAGCTTGATGACGAGCTTGGAGGGAACTATGGTGTTGAATGCCGAGCTGTAGTCGATGAACAGCATTCTCACATAGGTATTCCTCTTGTCCAGATGGGTTAGGGCAGTGTGCAGTGTGGTTGAGATTGCATCGTCTGTGGACCTATTTGGGCGGTAAGCAAATTGGAGTGGGTCTAGGGTGTCAGGTAGGGTGGAGGTGATATGGTCCTTGACTAGTCTCTCAAAGCACTTCATGATGACGGAGGTGAGTGCTATGGGGCGGTAGTCGTTTAGCTCAGTTACCTTAGCTTTCTTGGGAACAGGAACAATGGTGGCCCTCTTGAAGCATGTGGGAACAGCAGACTGGTATAGGGATTGATTGAATATGTCCGTAAACACACCGGCCAGCTGGTCTGCGCATGCTCTGAGGACGCGGCTGGGGATGCCGTCTGGGCCTGCAGCCTTGCGAGGGTTAACACGTTTAAATGTTTTACTCACCTCAGCTGCAGTGAAGGAGAGTCCGCATGTTTTCGTTGCAGGCCGTGTCAGTGGCACTGTATTGTCCTCAAAGCAGGCAAAAAAGCTATTTAGTCTGCCTGGGAGCAAGACATCCTGGTCCGTGACTGGGCTGGTTTTCTTCTTGTAGTCCGTGATTGATTTGTAGATCCTGCCACATACCTCTTGTGTCTGAGCCGTTGAATTGAGATTCTACTTTGTCTCTATACTGACGCTTAGCTTGTTTGATAGCCTTGCGGAGGGAATAGCTGCACTGTTTGTATTCAGTCATGTTACCAGTCACCTTGCCCTGATTAAAAGCAGTGGTTCGCGCTTTCAGTTTCACGCGAATGCTGCCATCAATCCACGGTTTCTGGTTAGGGAATGTTTTAATCGTTGCTATGGGAACGACATCTTCAACGCACGTTCTAATGAACTCGCACACCGAATCAGCGTATTCGTCAATGTTGTTATCTGACGCAATACGAAACATATCCCAGTCCACGTGATGGAAGCAGTCTTGGAGTGTGGAATCAGCTTGGTCGGACCAGCGTTGGACAGACCTCAGCGTGGGAGCTTCTTGTTTTAGTTTCTGTCTGTAGGCAGGGATCAGCAAAATGGAGTCGTGGTCAGCTTTTCCAAAAGGAGGGCGGGGCAGGGCCTTATATGCGTTGCGGAAGTTAGAATAACAATGATCCAAGGTTTTTCCAGCCCTGGTTGCGCAATCGATATGCTGATACAATTTAGGGAGTCTTGTTTTCAGATTAGCCTTGTTAAAATCCCCAGCTACAATGAATGCAGCCTCAGGATGTATGGATTCCAGTTTGCAAAGAGTCAAATAAAGTTTGTTCAGAGCCATCGATGTGTCTGCTTGGGGGGGAATATATACGGCTGTGATTATAATCGAAGAGAATTCTCTTGGTAGATAATGCGGTCGACATTTGATTGTGAGGAATTCTAAATCAGGTGAACAGAAGGATTTGAGTTCCTGTATGTTTCTGTGATCACACCACGTCTCGTTAGCCATAAGGCATACGCCCCCGCCCCTCTTCTTACCAGAAATATGTTTGTTTCTGTCGGCGCGATGCGTGGAGAAACCTGCTGGCTGCACCGCCTCCGATTGCGTCTCTCCAGTGAGCCATGTTTCCGTGAAGCAAAGAACGTTACAGTCTCTGATGTCCCTCTGGAATGCTACCCTTGCTCGGATTTCATCAACCTTATTGTCAAGAGACTGGACATTGGTGAGAAGAATGCTAGGGAGTGGTGCACGATGTGCCCGTCTCCGGAGTCTGACCAGAAGACCGCCTCGTTTCCCTCTTTTACGGAGTCGTTTTTTTGGGTCGCCGGCTGGGATCCATTCCGTTGTCCTGGTTGAAAGGCAGAACACAGGATCCGCTTCGCAAAAATCATATTCTTGGTTGTACTGATGGTGAGTTGACGCTGATCTTATATTCAGTAGTTCTTCTCGACTGTATGTAATGAAACCTAAGATGACCTGGGGTACTAATGTAAGAAATAACACGTAAAAAAACTAAAAACTGCATAGTTTCCTAGGAACGCGAAGCGAGGCGGCCATCTCTGTCGGCGCCGGAAGTAAACAGGCTAGGCTCCAGGACAGGGTAGGCAGAGCCCCTGTGGCTGGAGCAGCTAAAGAGTCCACCTCGTTGACTAACATCAGTTCTGTAGCAGGAGCGGGTGGCAACTCTGGAACAATGGCTGGCTGCAGACTACTGTTGACTGATGGGTCCTTCGTGGTGGCAGACTGAAACACCTTGTCAGGAACAGGCTGGATACCCATGCTGAGGGCGAACTGAAAACCAATGGCAGGGACAGGTAGACACACCCTGGCACCATCAAGGGGCTGATACTCCACACAGAGTGTCTAGGAGCTGACAGGTATGTATTTCTCTTAGCTGGACCACTGGTGGAAGAGTAGCCTCCTGACAGGTGGAGTGGCGCTGGGACTGAGAGAACTCATAGCTGCTGGAGGAGGCTCTTGGTAGCCACACTATAGGCTTGGAGTCACTCTGATGACATGGCAGTAATGACTCAACACATGCTGGAGACCACGTTGGTGGGGGGGGGGGGGGGGGGGGGGTCAGGCCACTCACTGTTGTCATACTGTCCATCACAAGCTGTATCTTCTTCATTGAGTGATGGCTTTGTATGTTCAACCAGCTCTGACGCGGGCCGTAGTGGTGTCAGCTGAACTATCTGCTGGAAGGATACTTCGGCATGAGGGCTCTGTAGGGGCTGGCTTAGTGGGAGAGACTAGCTATAGACTGGGATGTAAGCTGTGGCAGCACGGAGAGGAGAGGAGCGTCTCGGCTACCTGTACCATCTCTTCTTGTTTCTCACGTGGCTGAGTGGGCCTGACCTGCATAGCTCGCTGGGACTGCCACAGCTGGCCTCTATCTTGCTCAATGTACTTTCTCACTAGCTCGTGCTGTGTAGGTGGCGTCCTGTGTTCACAGGGACTGTTGTAGAGCATGGACAGACCTGTATGTTGCTCCTTACTCTGCTTACTGTGGCTCATCCTTCTGCTCTCATGGGTCAGATGAGGGTTTAGGATGGCCCTGTACTCTCTGAAAGTCTCCCACTCATCTGGAGTTGTGTCCCATCTGGCCTGGCTGGAGAGGAAGGGACTGGGTGGAGTGAGGGGTGTCATCTTGGCAGCTCCCTCCATGCGAGGCTGAAGGTCATCTTGTCCATGTACATACTGTCCTGTGCTCGTATAACTTGGATACGGTGAGGATTGGTGCCTTGGATGATCAGACCAGGTCCAGGCTTCACCGGTAACTCACTGCATCTTGATCCTGGAGTAAACACCTTTATCCGGCTCGAACAGAACACAATGTTAGTGAGGACTTGGTGGACTGTATATTCTTTAGGTTAGGTCTTACTTTATGTGTTCGCTCCCGTGTGCTGGTAAGGGCACAGATGACAGACAGATCAATACTACAGTATGACAGTATGTAGTATGGATGGGCTAGGGCACTTAGTGGTCTGGCAACTTGCTTCAACCAGTGTGTGACTGTGTGGTCTGCAAGTAAAGAGATAAATAAAGATACAATAGTAAATTACAGAATACTATCTCCAATTCACATCTCTTATAAACAACATAATATGACTATGATGATTTAATGCTATACAGGACCATACAGTGCAATACAATTTGACTGTGACTGCACTAATTTGAGATCAATGGGGTGCCGCAGTACGTGTACTACAAAGCATAGCACCATCATATTCAGTACAGGGCTACAACTGCACAATGAACTTGAATTCCTAGAAACAGTGAAATACAATACCCATATAATGATGTACCATACACGTATACAATTACAGGGTATATAAACAACGCACTGGGGGGACATTATTCTTTACACTTGGATAGGTCAGCTCATAGTACTGTAGACCTCTCTACAGAAACCAACCACTTGGATGGTTCTACAAGAAACATTTGAAACGGTTCCTTAAGTCGTGCGGACTTCATATATATTCGCCGGGACACGTTTTATCATTTTTGCTACGCTTGTTTTTGTGAATTATTACACGTACACGTATACAATTACAGTGTATATAAACAACGCGCTGGGGGAAATTATTCTTTACAAATACAGGGTTAAACGTATGAAATTATATGACAATCAGCTCACAATAGCTAAGTGGCTCGCAGTATAAACTACGAATTAACATAACCATAAATCTGACATTATCGCCACAGAGTGCATCTTCAGACTTAAACCGCTGAAAGATATGAAATGTGTACTTACATATCAACAAGGACCCACATTGGCCTTGGCTAACACAATGAAGCCTAACTGGTGGGAAAACACAAGGATAGCTGGAACTTTCTCTCACTTCACGTCTCTCGAGCTGATCTTCTCTGAGCTGGTGATCGCCCAGCATGCTCTGCGCCTCTGCGCCACTTCGCCGGTGGGCGGAGGTACAGCTCTGATATGAAGAACTAACGTTACTCATATGATTAACCAATTGGATATGACAAAATTGGGGAGAAGAAAGGGGGGGACATATAATAAATTAACCAGTGGTGTAAATTAGTTAAGTAAAAAACTTGAAAGTAGTACTACTACTACTTTACGATTTATATTTTTTACAACTTTTACTTCACTACATTCCTAAAGAAAATTATGCACTTTTTACTCCATACGTTTTCCCAAAAGTACTCATTACAGTTTGAATGCTTAGCAGGACAGGAAAATTGTCTAATTCACACACTTATGAAGAGAACATCGCTGGTCATCCCTACTGCCTTTGATCTGGCAGACTCGCTAAACACATGCTTCATTTGTAAATGATGTCTGAGTGTTGGAGCGTGCCCCTGGCTATAAGTACTTTTTTTTATTTTTTATTATGGTGCCATCTGGTTTGCTTATTTGAAATTACTTAATTTGATACTTAAGTATATTTTAGCAATTACATTTACTTTTGATACTTAAGTACATTTAAACCAAATACTTTTAGACTTTAACTCAAGTAGGATTTTACTGGGTAACTTTCACTTTTATTTGAGCCATTTTCTATTAAGGTATCTTTCAAGTATGACTGTTGGGTACTTTTTCCACAGTACTATGAGCTGACCTATCCAAGCGGTTGGTTTCTATAGAGAGGTCTACAGTACTATGACCTGACCTATCCAAGTGGTTGGTTTCTGTAGAGAGGTCTACAGTACTATGAGCTGACCTATCCAAGTGTAACTGTATAACTTTAGACCGTCCCCTCGCCCATACCCGGGCTCGAACCAGGGACCCTCTGCACACATCAACAACAGTCACCCACGAAGCCTTGTTACCCATCGCTCCACAAAAGCCACGGCCCTTGCAGAGAAAGGGGAACTACTACTTCAAGGTCTCAGAACAAGTGACGTCACCAATTGAAACGCTATTTAGTTCGCACCACCGCTAACTAAGCTAGCCGTTTCACATCCGTTACACAAGCAGTTGGTTTCTATAGAGAGGTCTACAGTACTATGACCTGACCTATCCAAGTGGTTGGTTTCTATAGAGAGGTCTACAGTACTATGACCTGACCTATCCAAGTGGTTGGTTTCTATAGAGAGGTCTACAGTACTATGACCTGACCTATCCAAGTGGTTGGTTTCTATAGAGAGGTCTACAGTACTATGACCTGACCTATCCAAGTGGTTGGTTTCTATAGAGAGGTCTACAGTACTATGACCTGACCTATCCAAGTGGTTGGTTTCTATAGAGAGGTCTACAGTACTATGACCTGACCTATCCAAGTGGTTGGTTTCTATAGAGAGGTCTACAGTACTATGAGCTGACCTATCCAAGTGGTTGGTTTCTATAGAGAGGTCTACAGTACTATGACCTGACCTATCCAAGTGGTTGGTTTCTATAGAGAGGTCTACAGTACTATGACCTGACCTATCCAAGTGGTTGGTTTCTATAGAGAGGTCTACAATACTATGAGCTGACCTATCCAAGTGGTTGGTTTCTATAGAGAGGTCTACAGTACTATGAGCTGACCTATCCAAGCGGTTGGTTTCTATAGAGAGGTCTACAGTACTATGAGCTGACCTATCCAAGTGGTTGGTTTCTATAGAGAGGTCTACAGTACTATGACCTGACCTATCCAAGCGGTTGGTTTCTATAGATTGCATTGTGTCCATGACTTTATGGGGTAGAGCATCATCCTTATTAGGTTTTGATGAGGTTTTGAAACTGTGCCAGTGTGCCTGTAACTATAATAAACAAAAATATAAATGCAAAACGATTTCAATGATTTTACTGCGTTACAGTTCATATAAGGAAATCAGTCAATTGAATACAGGCCCTTAACTATGGATTTCACATGACTTGGCAGGGGCGCAGCCATTTTTATTTGTTATTTGTTTTATTTTACCTTTATTTAACTAGGCAAGTCAATTAAGAACAAATTCTTAATTACAATGACGGCCAAACCCTAACCCAGACGACGTTGGGCCAATTGTGCGCCGCCCTATGGGTGGGCCAGGGAGGGCATAGGCCCACCCACTGGGGAGCTGGGCCCAGCAAATCAGTATTAGTTTTTCCCCACAAAGGGGCTTTATTACAGACAGAAATACTCCTCAGTTTCATCAGCTGTCCGGGTGGCTGGTCTCAGATGATCCCGCAGGTGAAGAAGCCGGATGTGGAGGTCGTGGGCTGGCGTGGTTACACATGGTCTGTGGTTGTGAGGCTGGATGGACATACTGCCAAATTTTCTACAATTACATTGGAGGCAGCTTATGGTTGTCACGGGCGTCATAAGAAGTGGACCAAAGTGCAGCGTGGTAAGCGTACATATTCCTTTTATTTATAGAAAATGTAGCCAAGGAAACAACCGTGAAGCTTAACTTCGGCTATAATGCCTCTAATAAAGTCAACTTCCCACAAATAACAAAGAGGAAAAGGCTGCCTAAGTTTGATTCCCAATCAGAGACAACGATAGACAGCTGTCCCTGATTGAGACCCATACCCGGCCAAAACATAGAACTAAAGAACATAGAATACAGAACATAGAATGCCCACCCAAATCACACCCTGACCAAACCAAATTAGAGACATAAAAAGGCTATCTCAGGTCAGGGCATGACAATAGTAGAGAAATGAACCTGCGATTCTCTGGCAACAGCTCTGGTGGACATTCCTGCAGTCAGCATGCCAATTGAGATATCTGTGGCATTATGTTGTATGACAAAACTGCACATTTAAGAGTGGCCTTTTATTGTCCCCAGCACAAGGTGCACAACCTGTGTAATGATCATGCTGTTTAATCAGCTTCTTGAAATGCCACACCTGTCAGGTGGATGGATTGTCTTGGCAAAGGAGAAATGCTCACTAATAGGGATGTAAACACATTTTTGCATAACATTTAAGAGAAATAAGCTTTTTGTGCATTTGGAAAATTTCTGGGATCTTTTATTTTCGCGATTTTAAAAATCGGATCAACACTTTACATGTTGCGTTTATATTTTTGTTCAGTGTAAGTTATATGAAGAATGTAGCATATGGGTGACCTGCATGGTTTTAAACTGGAGGTTGAAGAAAATAAATTAAGATAAATCCACTAGTGAACACTGACTGTACTCCTTAAATATACTAGGCACTTTTTTTCATCACTATCAACAAATTAAGAAATAGCACTCAGTCATTCTATGTGTTTTCAACATTTGGCCAAATATTACATTTAGCAAAAAGTGTATTTATCCAAATGTAACTAAATCTGCTGAATATAGAATCAATCTGCTTTATTATTATAGTAATGATTCATTGAGCGCTCAATAAGTCACCATACATTAATTATTCATAGAATTCATAATTTGATTCAGATATTAACTGAGGATTGCTTTACAGTACTTCCAAGTTGAAAGGCTGAACTAGCTATTGTCACCTCCACTGTGGCAGGCAAATTGGTAGGAAAATATGAGCTTATATAATTTATCTCAAAAGGCAGTTCAATGACTAGTGCTCCAAATGTAAATTCTGCATCTATACATTTTGTTGTATACTGTGTTCATTGTCTGTCTGTGTATTCTGTTTATTGTGGCAGCACCATTGTCAAGACCCGGTTACAAACTCGGGTCTCCGGTGTGAGAAACAGTCACTTAGCAAACTGAGCCACTAATAGTCGGCAGACCCCAGAAGATGAGGCAGACACAGCAGTACTAGAGACGGTGTTTCAATAAAGAAAAAAAGGAACGTTCTTTAGGCAAAAATATAAATCCACAACGTCAAAAGTAATTCCAAGAGAAAAAGGTAATCCTCCAAGTCAAAAGGTAAATCCATAAGGTGGAAGGTACAGCAGGGAAAAGCCTCAAAAGATAATCAAAAATAAATACACGAGAACAAAAACAGAGTACCACAAGAGCGTCCAACTGGAGCAACAAATGTTCACAGCATCACTGGGGCTGGGTGCTAACATTCAAACACAGAGCAAAGGACTGAGGAAAACTAAGAGTTTAAATATATTCAAGGGAAACGAGGCACAGGTGCAAATAATAACTGGGAACAAGGGAAAACAAAAGGGTCAAAAAGCACAATGGGGGCATCTAGTGGCCAAAACCAGAACAATCCTGGCCAAATCCTGACAACCATTCCACCGAGTCAAATTCCTGAACATGCAAATGTATTTAGCAAATAAAGGTGATTCTGATCTATACTCTCTCTTGTCTTTGAAATCCGGTCCTCTAAAAAAGAATCTGACTTTCAAAAGCCATGAATCAGTTTTCTGCCACATCTAAGATTTAATGTCCCTTTAGAGCAGAGCTCTTCTCAAAATTGCATTTGCTCTATACATGTCGGTTCAATTGGCATGCAAAATCAAATCAGTTTTCAGCTGAGCAGACTAAGTCAGGAGACCTAAACATTTGCTACAGGCCAGACACATTGTGAAGCTATAACTAGACGAGGCAGACTATTCTAGCCAGAGACAGTTAATGACAGTGTAATAAATAACACATTTTCTGTAACAATAAACAAGATTTTCACAAAACATTTTGAGGTGCTCCCTCCTAATGTGAAGGCTTTTCACTACAGCTGTATCTGACCAAGTCACTCTGTGCTCTTGTGTATGTCAGTTTATGTGAGGGTCACCTTCATGAACTGTTATTCGAACAGCTTTTCCCATTTCTTGTCTGCCCAAATCGAGAGATATGAATCAGAGACTCAAATGATCTATTAGCATTAGCAACATTACCAAATGGCTTTAATATGTTCATATATGGGGATTTAATCTTGTAAATAGTTCTTAATTGAATTATGGTTGAATTATGGTAGTTGCGGATAATTGCAGGCTAACAGTTCCTATTTTCTTATTAAAACATGCTGTTTCAGAGGTCAACAAGTTTAGATTTTGTATTGGAAAACATGCAGGCCAATTAAATTTGCCCTTTAAAGTCAGCCATTATACTTGTTTAACAAACTTAGCTGAGGTCAATGACCAACAATCGAAAGCAACACAGTGTTGACAGATGTGATTCCCCCTAATTTGTAATGGCACTGAACCTAAAAAAACAATTTATGTTTAAATACACTCCCTCAGGGTAGTCCTCCATCACAACAAGAAACAGTTATCCACAAGTTGATTTAAAACCAAATTGAGTGAAGAAAAGCTATCACTACCAAGTTTCATATCCAATACTTGTTTGCTTCTTCCAATTGGAAATTAATTGGTTGTGAAAGAGAGATAGAGAAATGCTCTCAGATAGACATTGAGAGGGTGTGGTAGAGTGGCTGAGTAACACTGAGTGCTACAGAGAGAGAGAAAAAGACAGAGGAGGACAGAGTAAGAAGGATACTGTTGTGCCCTTTTGACAACACCATGCCCGACCAAAACCTTACTATGGTAGTTTGGATATTTTCTTTTCACATTGACTTTTCTAGAATGGTTCTGTTCCTCAGCAGAGAGAGAGAGAAAAAGAGAGAGAGAGAGCGAGAAAGAGAGAGAGAGAAAAAAAGAGAGAGTGAGAGAAAAAGAGAGAGAGAGAAAAAGAGAGAGAGAGAAAAAGAGAGAAAGAAAAACAATGACTCCTATGACCATGGTAACATCTGCTTGAGGTCACTAGCTGCACCCCTATTGGGATACACTTTAAATTAGGCTAGACCATCTCTACACTACTTTACCTGATCCTATCTGTTGGAGACAAATCCAAACTTTGTAATTAACTTCCTTGAACCGAGGCTGAAGAAACAGCCTTTTCCTAATTTCATACTCATGTCTTTTTAGCGCTCTTTGTGCAAGACCAGAAAAACTATATCATTTCTTCCTCCCGGTTCTCTCACTCGAACTGTCATTTCTCGCATCCCAAGAGCCAGACAAATTGGAGAATTTTGGGGGGGATCTTTAGGGACCCCAGACAAATTCAGCGACCTATCATGTTAGTATTTGGAATTACTTTCTGTGATGATAATGAAATTGTCATTTTCAGCCTATTGCAAGTTTAATTATAGCCTATTTCCCATTAATTAAAGGTGAAATGTAATTGGACAGGTGGCTGGTGTCTGGTTCCACTTGCAGCTGGATGGTCTCATCTAGCCGGAGAATGCCCATGCACCCCTGAAATGGGACTCCAGGGTTTGATAATAATGAAGCTTCTCATTTTCGTCCTTCTTTATTTTAATTAATCTAGCTACTCCCCTCCTGTGTGATGTACACATGCCACTGGGAGAAAGTGTTTTGCTTTTCCCAAACTTCCTCTCGGTTTGTGTCTGTGGCAAAAGTGAGTTTACTCTAAGACCACACAAGTTGAGGCTGAAGTAAGTTCAACAAGTGGGCACACAACTTGAATGCTAGAGCCAAGGTAAACGTGGTCCACCAGGGTTCGAAACTTGGGTATCCTGTGTGCCACAAGATTATGTTATCCCTCTGAGCTAAACCACATACAGAACTCCATGACAGTCTGAGCCAATCCCTTTGAAGTCTGACTCAATGTAAACCCACACGAGTGCAAAGCACCAAAAAAGTAGGTTGTGTGTTGGGGGAGCACTCAGGGTGACACACTCAGAAATATCTATTCATTTCTACTTCAAAGAAAATTAAACCTTGACAGAGGTTTACCTTCAAGGGACTGCAGGGACTATCGGTGGGAGTTATTAATATGAAGAAAAAAAATACATCATTTGATCAATTAGGATTAAGACACAATTTCACAAGCAGCTATTCATTTCCTGAAACAGGAAAGGGCCTTCCCCAAACTGTTGCCACAAAGTTGGAAACACAGAATCGTCTAGAATGTCATTGTATGCTGTTGCGTTAAGATTTCCCTTCACTAGAACTAAGGGGCCTAGCCCAAACCATGAAAAACAGCCCCAGACCATTATTCCTCCTCCACCAAACTTTACAGATGGCACTATGCATCTAGGCAGGTAGCGTTCTCCTGGCATCCACCAAATACTAGACGTTTCCACTTCACAGTAACAGCACTTACAGTTGACCGGGAAGCTCTAGCAGGGCAGAAATGTGACGACCTGACTTGTTAGAAAGGTGTCATCCTATGACAGTGCCACGTTGAATGTCACTGAGCTCTTCAGTAAGGCCATTCTACTGCCAATGTTTGTTTATGGAGATTGCATGGCTGTTTGCTCGGTTTTATACACGTCAGCAACGGGTGTGACTGAAACAGCCAAATCCACTAATTTAAAGGGGTGTTCACATACTTTGTATATATAGTGTAAATATATCACAAGTATGTGATGTATTGTTGTCTCTACCTTCTTGCCCTTTGTGCTGTTTTCTGTACCCAATAAGTGCTTGTACCGCTACCATGCTGTGTTGTCATGTGTTGCTGCCTTGCTATGTTGTTGTCTTTGGTCTCTCTTTATGTAATGTTGTCTCTCTTGTTGTGATGTGTGTTTTGTCCTATATTTATATTTTTTATCCCAGGTCCCGTAGGAGGCATTTTGCCTTTTGGTAGGCCTTCATTGTAAATAAGAATTTGTTCTTTAACCTTTATTTAACTAGGCAAGTCAGTTAAGAACAAATTCTTATTTACAATGATGGCCTAGGGGTGAAACTGCCTTGTTCAGGGGCAGAATGACAGATTTTTGTCAGATCGGGGATTCGATCTAAGAACCTTTCAGTTACTGGCCCAACGCCCTAACCACTAGGCTAACTGCCACCCCTTGACTTTTTAACTGACTTGCCTAGGTAAATAAAGGTTAAATAAAATTCTAATTAAAAGACTGCAGGTATTAATGTTTCAAGAAAGGAGTGTATATATTTGGCCTGGCGAAGCGGTTTAATGCGCTGACTGAATGGAAGCTGATAATTGTGAGTTTTTTTACTCTGCTGGTCTCCTGAAGAAATGACAAGTCTTCACTGTCCGAGACTGCGTCAAGACCGAATACAAATGTATCTGACACCTAGACAAGACCTGGACACCCAAAATGTGGTCTCAAAATGTGGTCTCAAAATGTGGTCTCGAGACCGAGACTGATCTGGTGTAAGTCCAGGTAGTTAACGTTCCAGTGTCAACAACCTGAAATCCCTGGTTATGAGCTGACTGAACTGAGCACCCTCTGAAACAAACAAGCTAATTATGAAACGCCACAACTCAGTTGACCCTATAATGAACCAAATTACTCAGAGAACAACACAACCCTGCTTGTAATTAACTGATTGGGAAACAGCAGCTAGCGCTCCATGCGCATTCTGACTTTCACAGCAGATCCTACTGGTGGGATGCTGTGACATACTGTACATTCTTCAGGGGTTAATTTGCTGCTCCACAGAAGGCTATTCCTTCCTATACACCCACCTCCACTTCTACCCTCTCCTCCTCTCATCTCCATTCCTCTGCACACAATCACACACTGCACATTAGTCATTGCTTATACAAGCTGTGTGTGTGTGTGTGTGTGTGTGTGTGTGTGTGTGTGTGTGTGTGTGTGTGCGTGTGTGCGTGCGTGTGTGCGTGTGTGCGTGTGTGCACGCGCCTACTACTTTATGTGTGGGAGCATGTTTTTGGTTATTGCTAGGATGCATTGTCATCCTGTATATATTTCATTTGAATGGACTCTAGGTTAGCAGTACCATTTATAATGGCAGTTCCTTTGATGTCCACTCTCTCTGCCTCCCCATCTTCCTCCCGCCCCCCATTCTGACCTCCCCATCTGCCTCTCTCCCCATTCTGATCTCCCTCTCTCCCCCATTCTGTTCTCCCCATCTCCCTCCCTCCCCCATCCCTCCCCCATTCTGACCTCCCCATCCCTCCCGCATTCTGACCTCCCCATCTCCCTTCCTCCCCAATTCTGACCTCCTCCATCCATCCCCTTTCTGACCTCCCCATCTCCCCCATTATGACCTCCCCATCTCCCTTCCTCCCCAATTCTGACCTCCTCCATCCATCCTCCATCCATCCCCCATTCTGACCTCCCCATCTCCCTCATTATGACCTCCCCATCTCCCTTCCTCCCCAATTCTGACCTCCTCCATCCATCCCCCATTCTGACCTCCCCATCTCCCCATTCTGACTCCTCCATCCATCCCCAATTCTGACCTCCTCCATCCATCCTCCATCCATCCCCCATTCTGACCTCCCCATCTCCCTCATTATGACCTCCCCATCTCCCTTCCTCCCCCATTCTGACCTCCCCATCTCCCCCATTCTGACCTCCCCATCTCCCCCATTCTGACCTCCTCCATCCATCCCCCATTCTGACCTCCCCATCTCCCCCATTCTGACCTCCTCCATCCATCCTCCATCCATCCCCCATTCTGACCTCCCCATCTCCCTCATTATGACCTCCCCATCTCCCTTCCTCCCCAATTCTGACCTCCTCCATCCATCCCCCATTCTGACCTCCCCATCTCCCCCATTATGACCTCCCCATCTCCCCCATTCTGACTCCTCCATCCATCCCCAATTCTGACCTCCTCCATCCATCCCCCATTCTGACCTCCCCATCTCCCCCATTCTGACCTCCCCATCTCCCCCATTCTGACTCCTCCATCCATCCCCCATTCTGACCTCCTCCATCCATCCCCCATTCTGACCTCCCCATCTCCCCCATTAAGACCTCCCACTCTTATCTTTGTGACCCCTCTCTGTGACCCCTCACTTGATAATTGGATAACAGGTGGGCAATACATGACATCCCTATTAGTGCCTTAGATAGTGTAGAATAATCACAGCGTCATTATCAATAGCGTGACCACGCACAAAGTTACACAACTGAATGTGGGTCATTTTTAAATGTCATAATGGGTCATGGTTAAAGGACCAGCGCAGTCAAAAAAGTGATATTACTGTGTTTCACAGTGTACATATTTCCACACTATGAGGTTGGAATATTACTGTGAAATTGTGATAATGCACTTTTAATGTCAGGAAGCAGGTGCAGTCAGTGTTTAATAAGAACACCCAGAGTGGCTACAGGAACCAGCGTAGCATCTGAACATAACACAGAAACAATACTGCCTGATGGGTGAAAATAAACATTAAAAAGGAGCTCTAGATAAAGGGGGAGTAATCAGGGAAGTGATGAGGTGCAGGTGTGCGTAATGAAGGTTGCCAGGACCGGTGGTTAGTAGACCTGCGAAGACCGGTGACGCTGAGCACTGGAGATGAGGAGTGGGAGTAGATGTGACATTGGGTGAGTGCTGTTTGATAAGACTGCCTGAAATTTCAGCCTGTTTTGGTGGGACGGAGTTTTGGCCTGCCTGGGGACATCGCCAGGTGGTAAATTAGTTAATAGATAAAACCTTTCTTCCCATATCAGCTAGTTTTCAGTTTTCACCTCCCCACTCAGACCACTCCCAGACAGTCCACATTTCTGCTTGAGAAATTGCTGTTTGCTAATAAGCTATTTTATTTTTTACAATTTTAATTGAACGCGATCACAGTAAGGTAGTTAATTGTTACCCAGAAATGATTTGATATTGAGATAAAAACATCTGCATTGGACCTTTAAAGTGTGGTTTATATCTCAAAATAGCTTGTACAGTTGTGAGTACAATATGAGTAAATCTATGTATCATTTATTAATCATTTGCAAATGTGTTTTGGACTGTTTTGATCCGGTACCTCTCATGGCATGACAAATAATGGTCACATTTTGCAATGCAATATTCTAATAAAAGCAATTGCAGTTAATTCGAGTTGTCTCTTTGTTAATTGTCCAAGACTTAATCAATCCCTAATGCAGTGGTGTAAAGTACTTAAGTAAAAAATACTTTAAAGTACTACTTAAGTTGTTTTTTGGGGTATCTGTACTTTACTTTACTATTTATATTTTTGACAACTTTTACTTCACTACATTCCTAAAGAAAATAATGTACTCCTTACATTTTCCCTGATACCCAAAAGTACTAGTTACATTTTGAATGCTTAGCAGGACAGGAAAATTGTCTAATTCACACACTTATCAAGAGAACATCGCTGGTCATCCCTACTGCATCTGATCTGGCGGACTCACTAAACACAAATGCTTTGTTTGTAAATTATGTCTGAGTGTTGAAATGTGCCCCTGGCTATGCATAAAAAAAATACAGTGCAATACAGTACATTTAATACCAGAATACTTTTAGACTTTTACTGAAGTAGTATTTTAATGGGTGACTTTTACTTGAGTCATTTTCTATTAAGGTATCTTTACTTTTACTCAAATATGACAATTGGGTACTTTTTCCACCACTGCCCAAATGTGAAGAAATTCAATTCAATTCAGCCCAAGCCTAATATTCTAAGAGTTGATTCGGGTTGGGTCAGCCCAGGTTTATGGTTTGCGTAACATTGTGAGTGTGAGTAGCACGTCTGTATCTCTCACAGAACTCGAATGAGGTTCACTTTCTATGATCTCTCTCCTTATCAATTCAATTCAAGGTGCTTTATTGGCATGGGAAACATACACTACCGTTCAAAAGTTTGGGGAAACTTGGAAATGTCCTTGTTTACAAAAAAAACACTTTTTGTCCTTTAAAATAACATAACATGATCCGTTTAGACATTGTTAATGTTGTAAATGACTATTGTAGCTGGAAATTGAAGTTTTTTTTAATGGAATATATGCATAGGCGTACAGAGGCCCATTATCAGCAATCATCACTCCTGTGTTCCAATGGCACGTTGTGTTAGCTAATCCAAGTTTATCATTTTAAAAGGATAATTGATTAATAGAAAACCCTTTTCCAATTATGTTAGCACAGCTAAAAACTGTTGTGCTAATTAAAGAATCAATAAAACTGCCCTTCTTTAGACTAGTTGAGTATCTGGAGCATCAGCATTTGTGGGTTTGATTACAGGCTCAAAATGGGCTGAAACAAAGGACTTTCTTCTGAAACTCGTCAGTCTATTTTTGTTCTGAGAAATGAAGGCGAGAAATTGCCAAGAAACCGAAGATCTCTACAACGCTGTGCACTACTCCCTTCAAGGAACAGCGCAAACTGGCTCTAACCAAAATATAACGAGGAGTGGGAGGCCCCGGTGCGCAACTGAGCAAGAGGACAAGTACATTAGAGTGTCTAGTTTGAGAAACAATCGCCTCACAAGTCCTCACCTGGCAGTTTCATTAAATAGTACCCGCAAAACCCCAGTCCCAACGTCAACAGTGAAGAGACGATTCCGGGATGCTGGCCTACTATTTTTAGCCAGATCCTAATTGGTATGTCAAGTTTTACGTTCCTTTTTATGGCATAGAAGGCCCTTCTTGCCTTGTCTCTCAGATCGTTCACAGTTTTGTGGAAGTTACCTGTGGTGCTGATGTTTAGGCCACGGTATGTATTGTTTTGTTTGTGTGCTCTAGGGCAACGGTGTCGCGATGGAATTTGTATTTGTGGTCCTGGCGACTGGACCGTTTTTGCAACACCATTATTTTGGTCTTACTGAGATTTACTGGCAGGGCCCAGGTCTGGCTGAATCTATGCAGAAGATCTAGGTGCTGCTGTAGGCCCTCCTTGGTTGGTGACAGCACCAGATCATCAGCAAACAGTAAACATTTGACTTCAGATTTTAATAAGGTGAGGCCGGGTGCTGCAGACTGTTCTAGTGCCCTCACCAATTCGTTTATATATGTTGAAGAGGGCGGGGCCTAAGCTGCATCCCTGTCTCACCCCATGGCCCTGTGGGAAGAAATGTTTTTTTTTGCCAATTTTAACTGCACCCTTGTTGTTTGTGTACATTAATTTTATATTGTCGTATGTTTTTCCCCCCAACACCACTTTCCATCATTTTGCATATCAGACCCTAATGCCAAATTGAGTTGAAGGCTTTTTTTTAAATGAGAAGACTTTGCCTTTGAAAACAAAGGGTTTGTCAATTAGGGTGTGCAGGGTGAATACATGGTCTGTCGTACGATAATTTGGTAAAAAGCCAATTTGACATTTGCTCAGTACATTGTTTTCACTTAGACAATATACGAGTCTGCTGTTAATGATAATGCAGAGGATTTTCTCAAGGTTGCTGTTGACGCATGTCCCACAGTAGTTGTTGGGGTCAAATTTGTCTCCACTTTTGTGGATTGGGGTGATCAGTCATTCTTTCCAAATATTGGGGAAGATGCCAGAGCTAAGGATGATGCTAAAGAGTTTTAGTATAGCCAATTTGTTTTTGTTGTCTGTATATTTTATAATTTCATTGAGGATACCATCAATACCACAGGCCTTTTTGGGTTGGAGGGTTTTTATTTTGTCCTGTAGTTCATTCAAGGTAATTGGAGAATTCAGTGTTTTCTGGTAGTCTTTAATAGTTGATTCTAAGATGTGTTTTTGATCATGTATATGTTTTTGCTGTTTGCTGGCTCTTTGTTATAGAGCCAAAAAGATTGAAGAAGTGGTTTACCCAAACGTCTCCATTTTGGATAGATAATGATTTGTTTAATGTTTTCCAATTTTCCCAGAAGTGGTTAGTCTATGGATTCTTCAATTACATTGAGCAGATTTGAGATGTGCTGTTCCTTAGTTTTCTGTATTGTTTTAGTGATTCACCATAGTGAAGCTTAGACTCAGGTTTTCTGGGTGTCTGTCTTTGGTTGAACAGGTTTCTCAATTTCATTTCCTAGGTTTTTGTATTCTTCAAACCATTTGTCATTGTAAATTTTCTTTGGTTTCCTGTTTTTTTTAATTTTTAGATTTGATAGGGAAGCTTAGAGGTCAACTATACTGTTTATATTTTCTGTTGTTGGCCAAGTTTACACCTTCACCATTACAGTGGAACGTTTTGTCCAGGAAGTTGTCGAAAAGGAATTGAATTTGTTGTTGCCTAATAGTTTTTTGGTAGGTTTCCATACTACATTCCTTCCATCTATAGCATTTCATGGTTGAGTATTCCTCTGTTCAAGTAGACTGTGATTTTGCTATGAACTGATAGGGGTGTCAGTGGGCTGACTGTGAACACTCTGAGAGACTCTGGGTTGAGGTCAGTGGTAAAGTAGTCTACAGTACTACTGCCAAGAGATGAGCTATAGGTGTACCTACCATAGGAGTCCCCTCGAAGCCTACCATTGACTATGTACATACCCAGCGTGCGACAGAGCTGCCGTTTTTGTTGGTTATGTTGTCATAGTTGTTCCGAGGGTGGCATATGGGGGAGGGAATGCTGTCACCTCCAGGCAGGTGTTTGTCCCCCTGTGTGCTGAGGGTGTCAGGTTCTGGCTTTTAGGTCGCCACAGACTAGTACATGTCCCTGGGCCTGGAAATTATTGATTTCCCCTTCCAGGTTGGAGAAGCTGTCTTCATTAAAGCATGGGGATTCTAGTGGGGGGATATAGGTAGCACACAGGATAACATTTTTCTCTTAAGATAATTTCCTTTTGAATTTCTAGCCAAATGTAAAATGTTCCTGTTTTGATTCATTTAATAGAGTGAGTTAGGTCTGCTCTGTACCAAATTAGCATTAGCATTAGTCCCTTCCCTGTTCCACACCTGGTAGTTTGGTGGATGGAACTACAAGCTCTTTGTAACCTAGAGGGCAACCAGTGGGGTCCGTCTCCTCCATACCATGTTACTTGTAGGATGACAATGTCTGTATTTCTGATTTCTTTGAAGTCCAGGTTCCTGTTCTTTAGACCAAAGGCAGATGACCTCAGGCCTTGGATATTCCAGGATGAGATAGTGAAGGCTTTGTGTTCCATAAAGGCAGATGATCTCAGGCCTTGGATATTCCAGGATGAGATAGTGAAGGCTTTGTGTTCCATAAAGGCAGATGATCTCAGGCCTTGGATATTCCAGGATGAGATAGTGAAGGCTTTGTGTTCCATAAAGTTTCCACTGTTGTTGGCCGTGTGGTTTGGCTTATCTCTGCTCAGATAGACATGAGCCTGAAACTCTCATCTCTCCAGCGTTGCACTTCATATAGCCGCGTGAAGGGGTTCTAGAGGAGCTGCAGCACCCCTGATAAATTAAAAAACATTTACCAAAGTTATAGAATAACTGCTGTCTGTTCAGAAATACATGAAATATTTCAGAATAGCCTACTACAGCATCTAAATGACCTTAATTAAACCACAGATGATTGCTAGTTTATTTTTTTTAATTGCGCAGCTGTAGATTGTGTGTAGTCCAACAAGGAACGCGCAGCAAATCTGTCAGTGAACAGTACACAAACAGTCCTTTCGCAATATGGAAAACAGGTTGGAAACCAAATGGCTCCTGCTGAAAAGAGAGCTATAATCTGTCTGCTGTAGGCTAACTAAATATTTTATTAACTTCCAAATATTGTTTTACAAAGTAAGACGAGCGCAAGTTTTGGGCTTTTGGCAGGAACGCATCGGCCATCACCAGCGAGTGAGCTGCGCTTCATTGGGTGAGCCAGTGAAACTGGAAGGCATGTTTAGGCCTATAATTTCCTCATATTTTATTAAATTTCTCATGCGTTCCGGTACCTCAGGGCTCCCTAGGTCACACACAGAGAAGAAATTATTTTTTTGTTCTGGCACCTCTCGAATTACAAATGAAGCACTGCGGGTATCACTTGAACACCCTTTGATGGGGGGACAATTCACAGACAATGGAAAATAAAGTCAGAAATCCCTGGTCTTTTGTATCTGTTGTTGTACTTCTTGGTTGGTTTGGCAACCGTGTGCTCTAGCAGAGAACCTAGCTTTACCAAGGGGTGCACACTGCATTCCGAATTTGAAGGTACAATTGTTTTGTTGACTTTGAGCTCACCACGAGGAGGCATTGAGGACGTTGTGTGGCAAAAGAGAACGTGTCTTCTGGCGCCCTCTGCTGACCACTACACTCAATGACATCTGGCTGGAGCCAACTGTTGACAGTCCTCACAAGTTTGCTATTTTCCAAAGAAAGTAATGTTGACTTTTTTTCTGATAAGTCAGCTGTTCAGAGAAGAGTAAAAGCAAACATAGTGTAGTCGTTATGGTTAAGTGTTAGGGACCCCACAAATGTTGACTTTATAATTTTATCCACATGCTACAGCTCATGAAACATGGGGGCCAACACTTCAGATGCGCCTGTTTTATAACACAGTTTCAGAGTCTAATTTAAATAAGAGAGAATTATAATTGCCACGCAAATATTTTGCCTATGAATTAGGTAGGACATTGTGCACCAGAGGCAAAACATGGGTGAATTCACAGCCAACAACAGAGCCACATTTTGTGACCGAACTACTGCAAAGTGCATTGAAAGAATTGAAGGAATGTGTATACTTTGTTCATATGAATATTATGAACATATCAACAAAGTATCACACAGATGCAGAAATACTGACAGGCAGACACCACCAGAACATATTCGTAAGTCTAAGTTAGTAGCCCAGTCCTAAGTGAGGTTTGAAGTGATAACTCCCAATCACCAGATAGTCATTGGAGTGCTATTAGACCACAGCTTCTGCAGCTAGCTAGGCTATACCACATCACATGGATTAGATTAACCTCCAGGTTAAATTACCTGGCTATAGGCTTTGATATTATACAGAGCTAGTTCCCCTTTATTTTGCTACTATAAACTGTGAAAAGATATGGCCTTTTTACAATGTCACTTAAACGAAATGACTATCTATAGACTAGTTCTAAATAGGAAAGTAGTCATGTGAATTCATTGTGAGGGGAAGTCCATTAGTAATTATGTCATCACTGAGGTTGACTTGATTTGCATAGGACTTTCATGATGAGTGAAGGGATAGACTGGCACTAATGCCCTGCTGGACTGGTTTTATGGAATCCCAATTCCTAGCTTCCTCCTACCATAATTCAAATGTGCTTCACTATGATGCTACACACTAATTCTATATAGCCTGTAGGCACAGACATCAGTTCAACGTTTTGATTTACATTTGGTTGAGTTGTCAATCAATGTGAAAAAAAAATAAAAAATGAACAATGTCATTGGATTTAGGTTCAAAGTTGCAGAAAAATGAAAAAATTCACTTACACTGATTACTTTTTATTTTTTTAATTCTGGGACATTGTTACATTGTGGGTTGCAACCAATGTGTACAAACCCTGGATTACAAACCCTGGATTACTGATGCTATGTATTGGCCATTGAGAGGTTTTGAAGCACTCCCTAGTAGGAGCAGTCCTCCATAGGAATGAATGAAATTCTACAGTATTTAGATTACATTTTTAGGGTAGTGGGGACAGTGACATTAGTCATCTCTAAAAATTATACTTTAAGGAAAATGTTTTTATATACAGTACCAGTCAACTTTGGACACTCCTACTCATTCAAGGGTTTTTCTTTATTTTAACTATTTTCTACATTGTATAATAATAAGATAGGAAATAACACATCAATATGTAGTGACCCAAAAAGTGTTAAATTAAAATGTATTTTTTTGTGTTACTATTTTCTTTTTTATTTAGCAAATATTTCTTACTTTTTAACTCTGCTTTGTTGGGAATGGGCTATACGCCTGTCGTACTCGGTGATTTCATTTCAACACACCCCTCCTATAAGTAATCTAGTGTGTATATGAATCATTGGAGGGAAACCGTCTGTTTAGGCCGGGAGACTAGGATTCAGATGGACGTTCGTTTTTGGCAAGGAAATGCAGTCTGTAAACCGCGCCCCTTTACTCTAAAATATTTTTTTCTTGTGCTTGTATTGCTTCCTGGAATTAAATGAACCCCGAAATGTGTACCACCGGTGAATTTAGCTGGATTGTCTCATACAAATCTTTATCATAATAGTTGACGAGTAAACATACATTGAAGGGATATGCAAAGCAAATTGACTTGGAAATAAAAGTACAGTACAAAGCCCGCTTTGGACGAGGACAATGGCCTATTCGGGTAAATTGCTTCTGCAGTCCTCGCTGCATTTTTTTCACTGTTCCTATATATATATATATTTTTTTAAAGTGAACTAGGTTACTTATTGTAAACGTTCGATTGTCTCGCAGGTGCGAACACCATTTATTCCATTCCTCTCCTTTGTAGTGAGACGAGTACTACTCATATGCTAGCGATCTGGACTACTTATTTGTCTAGAGAGAGCTAGATCCGGTTGTAGCGTGTGGTGGTGATTGCGCCGTACAGTTCAGTACAGTTTAGACGGAGTCTGAGTCTGACGCACACTGTGGTATTTCACCCAATAGATATGGTTGTTGATCAAAATTGGATTTGTTTTCAATTTCTTTGTGGATCTGTGTAATCTGAGGGAAATATGTGTTTCTATGGCCATACATTTGGCAGGAGGTTAGGAAGTGCAGCTCAGTTTCCACCTCATTTTGTGGGCAATGTGCACATAGCCTGTCTTCTCTTGAGAGCCAGGTCTGCATACGGTGGCCTTTCTCACTGAGTCTGTACATTGTAAAAGCTTTCCTTAATTTTGGGTCAGTCACAGTGGCCAGGTATTCTGCCTCTGTGTACTCTCTGTTCAGGGTCAAATAGCATTCTAGTTTGCTCTTTTTTTTGTTAATTCTTTCCAATGTATCAAGTAAGTATCTTTTTGTTTTCTCATGATTTGGTTGGATCTCTCTCTAATGAAACCAGTCTGTAGGAAATTGAGTTACAAAACCATGATGCATTGGCAAAAATCAACTATTATTCTGACACTTGGCTAAGTGTCTTATTGAATATTATTTTGTACGTTTTCACCCTAAATAAAATGTTACTTTATTTTCATTTAACACAAAAAATGTTTGTGGTAGTTTGTCCATAAATCATTAAAATACTAGTTGAATTTTGACACTTTTTCAAGTTTCTGTAAAAACGTATTCACCCATGATGCATAATCCCCAGGAGTAGTCCTTAGATGAGCACAAGTTAAAGCTACAATATGTAACTTTTTGGGATTCCTGACCAAATTCACATAGAAATGTGAGTTATAGATCTTTCATTCCAGTTGAAAGCAAATCTAAGAAGTGGTAGATCTGTTCTATGTGTATTATTTCTATGTTTCCTTTTTGTGTTCAAACAGCTGAATATACAATATTTTTGGTTATAGAAGGATATTTCAGTGGTTTAGATGATACAATCATTCACTACACAATAACTGCTTGTTTTGTCACAAACTAAAAGTAGGTGAACTATTAGAATTTTAGCAACCATGAAATGGTGTTGTGATTTCTGCATAGTGCATCTTTACGTTCATTTATTCACTTAAATGCCATCAGCATGAGGTTCCTATTCTCAAACACCCCCTTAACCCTACTTGGCATTCTCAATACTAAAACTCTGAAATTGGGAAATTATTTTTATTTTCAATGTTACGTTTAACTCAAGCCTTTTCATAAGGGCAGCAATGTAAAATAATATATTAGAAATGTATTTGTTTTTACTTTTTTGGACTATGAAACTGTAGATGATGATTTTGTGGTAAAATATATCTGATTAAAAAAACATAATGAAATAGATGTGTACAGATCCTAATCTCAGTGATCCAAGAGGAAATCACATGAAAAATGACATGAGAATGACCCATATAAGCTACAGACGAGAGACTGCATGCGAGTTGTTTTCCCGAGCATAATGAACATTCCATTGCATGGTACTGTTGATTCCCCCAGCCTCTATGAAATAGACAAGAGGGGGAAACTGGTCGCAGCCTGTAAGAACACCTTTTGGAGAAGGACACCATGGACAGGAAAAAGAGACGCACCATGGCAAAGGTCAGTCAATGGCTCTCTGTAAATCTAAGGTTAATGGAACATTTCATTTATTCTCTTAATTGTATGTGTATTGCTTATTTCCTGTATTTACAATGTAACTTTGTAAAGCATTACATAAGCCCATATTACCACTTATATTGATGATTAAACATGTTATATCTGTCAATGAAATCTGCAATTCTCAACAAGTGTCATATAAACAATGATGTCGTCAGTCATCCCTTTTCTAAAATATTCAGTATATTTGGCTAAAAAGCATAACTTCTTTCTAACAACTTTTCAAGCGATACCAATAACTTTACCAATGACATTTTGTGTAGTCTTATTCACTATTATTGTTGCAGAACCCTGAGTGGAAGAAGAATCTTGGCACCAAGCCATGTATTAGAAAGATGTTTGGCAGGTCTTGTCCCCCATCAGCATCCTGTCCCCAGTGTAGGGAGAGCCCTAAGAGTTCCCCCGCCATTGACACGCCTGGACAGATACCACAACAACACAACGACCTACCCTCAAGCAACAGGAAAAGGAGTAAGCCATTTAAAATGAAAACTTGTTAGGGTTAGGTGTCCCGTCAACGGGAGAGTTGTTGTAAATCATGCAGCGCCTTGTGTCATGATCACGCATTTTAGAGAAACAACAAATGTCGGTACATATTATATTGGCTGAAAGATTACATTCTTGTTAATATAACTGCACTGTCCACTTTACAGTAGCTATTACTGCGGAAAAAAATGCCATGCTATTGTTTGAGGAGAGCGCCTAACAACAAAACACTTTTTTTTACCGCGATAGGTTTGATAAATTCTCCTCTGAAGATGAAATGTGTACTTAGTCTGAAATCTTGCTCTGATTTATCAAATCAAATCAAATTTTATTTGTCACATACACATGGTTAGCAGATGTTAATGCGAGTGTAGCGAAATGCTTGTGCTTCTAGTTCCGACAATGCAGTAATAATCAACAAGTAATCTAGCTAACAATTCCAAAACTACTACCTCATACACACAAGTGTAAAGGGATAAAGAATATGTACATAAAGATATATGAATGAGTGATGGTACAGAGCGGCATAGGCAAGATACAGTAGATGGTATCGAGTACAGTATATACATATGAGATGAGTATGTAAACAAAGTGGCATAGTTAGTGGCTAGTGATACATGTATTACATAAAGATGCAGTAGATGATATAGAGTACAGAATATACATGTACATATGAGATGAATAATGTAGGGTATGTAAACATTATAATAGGTAGCATTGTTTAAAGTGGCTAGTGATATATTTTACATCATTTCCCATCAATTCCCATTATTAAAGTGGCTGGAGTTGAGTCAGTGTGTTGGCAGCAGCCACTCAATGTTAGTGGTGGCTGTTTAACAGTCTGATGGCCTTGAGATAGAAGATGTTTTTCAGTCTCTCGGTCCCAGCTTTGATGCACCTGTACTGACCTCTCCTTCTGGATGATAGCGGGGTGAACAGGCAGTGGCTCGGGTGGTTGTTGTCCTTCCCAGAGATAACATGAATTTGTTAGATAAAATCCTTTTTCATATCCCAAAAAGGTCCATATAGCATGCACAATTGATTTTGTATTTCCACTCGTTCAATTTTCAAAGAATCTGTGAAAATCTAACCCTAAACGTAGTTTAAACCGGTCAAATCACGTTCGTATTTATTCCTCAGAGATCCTAGAACGTAACTAGACTTCACTATCATTAGTATATCCTATAGGAAAAAAGAGCGACGCCTTCATGGCAGGCCGACTCTCACTTGATTGACTCTAGCTTTGTCAAATAAGTACAAATCGCAGTCAAACAGAGCTAGCTAGATAGCCAATGAGCTGGGCTTCACGGGAGTATCCAGAAACCCTGTATCTGTCGTAAAATGTAGCTGCTAACCTTTTGCAACAGTATGCCTTTTCCTTTTGGACAAAAATTATAAGAATATTCAGTTATGAAAACGGGTTGTTTTGTAAATGTTGAACTTATAATATGGCTACTAATACTGGAAAAGCTAAATCAAAGTCTAAGTATACAGATTTGACGATATTCTTGCAGAAAAATGTCATATGAATGCAAATGTCTCCTTCGCGATTCGCCCAAATGTTCCTGGGTGATTTCACACTAAATGTCATGTAGTTCGCTCATACTTCAAGTTATCCGTCTGAAACTCTTCATACGCACAATCGGAATTACAACCAGAGTGATGGCTAGAACTGGGACCTTTGTTGCATTTCAAAGGTGGTGGTAGAAAAAAAAACTTTTTTCCTTTGTATTTTCTTCTACCAGATCTATTGTGTTATATTATCCTACATTCAATTCACATTTCCACAAACTTCAAAGTGTTTCCTTTCAAATGGTATCAAGAATATGCATATCATTGCTTCAGGGCCGGAGCTACAGGCAGTTAGATTTGGTTATGTCATTTTAGGTGAAAATTGAAACAAAGGGGGCTATCCCTAAGTCAGAGTTTTTGTAAGTGACAAGTATGTAGTATCCAACTCTCTTTCCTCTCTCTAGGTCTAGGAGATCAACCTACCACGGAGCAGACACAAGCTTCACTCCCATCCTCTTCCTTTTCATCAAACTGCCAGCCTCTCCATTCTTCCGTTACACCACGGCAACCCCCCTTTCCACATCTTACTCATCCTCACCTTTCCTCTCTGTCATCCTCTGTTTCACCACACGTCTCCACCCCCCATCCTCTTTCACTGGGCCCTCCTCTCCCGTCATCCATTCCACCAGTCTCCTCCTCCCCATCCTCGGTTTCACTGGGCCCTCCTCTCCCGTCATCCATTCCACCAGTCTCCTCCTCCCCATCCTCGGTTTCACTGGGCCCTCCTCTCCCGTCATCCATTCCACCAGTCTCCTCCTCCCCATCCTCGGTTTCACTGGGCCCTCCTCTCCCGTCATCCATTCCACCAGTCTCCTCCTCCCCATCCTCGGTTTCACTGGGCCCTCCTCTCCCGTCATCCATTCCACCAGTCTCCTCCTCCCCATCCTCGGTTTCACTGGGCCCTCCTCTCCCGTCATCCATTCCACCAGTCTCCTCCTCCCCATCCTCGGTTTCACTGGGCCCTCCTCTCCCGTCATCCATTCCACCAGTCTCCTCCTCCCCATCCTCGGTTTCACTGGGCCCTCCTCTCCCGTCATCCATTCCACCAGTCTCCTCCTCCCCATCCCTCATGTTAGCAGCACATGCTTTTGGACATTCCTACACAGCCCAGTCTGGAGGCACTAATGTTGCACCACAACTCAACAACAACTATATTTTGGGCTCTGTTAATATTAACGTGTCATCTCAACAGAGCGGTAAGTGTATCTGTTATGATTCTAATCAGCATCTGAATACATTTAAAACAGTAACTTCATTTTATAATTACTCATGAATAACATTCGTTTCATTAGGTAGACCTTGTGCTTTGCTTATTTTTTTCTTCATATAGAATGTGCCACTCAAATTCCAAATGATTTGTATCCTAAGCAATGTTTATGTTTTGTATATTCCAGTGGACTTGTCAGCGGCTCCACAAAGCAGTGATCAAGGGTAAGACATACATTTTTCGAACACTATAGACTAGTGTATTATGCAAATGATTAGTGTACTTGCAGTAGCAGTCATAGTAGTAGTGGGTTTTTACAGTATCCTAAACTGGATCAAATGGACTCTGCATTTATCCTCACCATTTAATTTTAGCACCATAAACTGATTGTGTTTCTGTCCTGTTTCTACAGTAAGTGAAGGGTGGCCTGACAGCCTGTACCTGGTGCACATCCAAGTTACAGCAAAGCAGACACATAGAAGACTTCCTACTTCCTACTGCTAAGTAGATATCATGTGGTGATTTGGCAATGTGATTATTTCACTTGTGTGCTTTTCAACTGGTGGTCATCATCACATACCTTACCTTTTTTTTAATCTGTGTGTTTTGTGTCCCTGTAACTTTGTCCTTGCAGAGGATGCTCTCATACAGAGAGTCAAAGAGAAGCATAAAGCCAGACTGAAAAGCCGCTGTAAGCACCTGTTTGAAGGCAACGCCAGAAATGAAACTCTTCTCAACAATATTTACACAAAACTCTACATCACAGCAGGAGAGACCGAAGGGCTCTGTAACAAACATGAGGTGTTGCAGATTGAGACAGCATCCCGAACATGCACATCAGAAGACACTCCTGTCAACTGCAACGACATCTTTAAACCTTTACCTGGACAGGACAGAATAATCACAACTGTGATGACCAAGGGCATTGCTGGGATCGGAAAAACAGTCACAGTCCAGAAGTTCATCCTTGACTGGGCAGAAGGAAAAGCCAATTCGCATCTGGATTTCATATTTCTGCTTCCTTTCCGGGATTTGAATTTGGTCGAAAAACAGTTCAGTCTTCATGGCCTTCTGTGTAGCTTCCACAATGAACTTAGAGAAATAGATGCAAAGAAAATTGCAGGTTGTCAAGTTCTGTTCATTTTCGATGGTCTGGATGAAAGCCAACTTCCACTGGATTTCAATCGAAACAAGATATTGTTTGACATGACAGAAGAAGCGCCCATTGATGTGCTTTTGACAAATCTCATTAAGGGGAATCTGCTACCCAGTGCTCGCCTCTGGATAACCTCCCGACCAGCAGCAGCCAATCAGATCCCCAGGAAGAACATAACACAGATGACAGAAGTGCGTGGGTTCAATGACTCACAGAAGGAGGAGTACTTCAGGAAGAGATTCTGTTGGGATGCGAACCTGGGCAACCGAATCATCTCCCACATAAAGACAAAAAGGAGCCTCAACATCATGTGCCAGATTCCAGTCTTCTGCTGGATCACTGCTATGGTTCTAGGGGAGATGTTGACAAATGACTGCAAAGAAATCCCAAAAACAATTTCTGAGATGTACACACACTTCGTGCTCATTCAGACAAACCTGAAGAACCAGAAGTATCATAACAGCAATGAGACAGATGCGCGGAGGATCAAAGAATCAGATAAAGAGATCATTCTAAAGCTGGCCAAGCTAGCTTTTGAACACCTGAAGAAAAGCAATCTCATATTTTATGAGAAGGATCTGATAGAGTGTGGCCTTGACATCAATGTAGCTTCAGTGAAATCTGGATTGTGCACAGAAATCTTTAAACAAGAAGATGGGCTCTACTGCGAGAAAGTCTACTGCTTTGTGCATTTCACCATCCAGGAGTACTTTGCCGCTCTGTATTTACTCTACTGCTACACAACCGATAACCTTTGTGTGTTGGAGTCTTTCCTCCATAAGGGGTTTGTTGAGGAGGACCTGGAAGAAGGTTCTGCGGCTTTGTTTGGTGATAACGGCGACCATTCAGATGCTTCGCAGAGTGATGAGTCTGGAGAAAGTCTAGAGTCCACTATTGAAGAAAACTCAACTCTGGAGGAAGAGCCTGAGGAACACTCCGAGTCATTCAATGATGATGAGGCTGAAGAAGTGTCTGGCTCTGAGTCTTCAGAGCTGGTTCTACATGAAAAACCATCCTTCCATGTGTTACTGAAGAGTGCATTGCTCAATGCCTTGCAGAGTGTGAATGGACATCTGGACCTTATGCTCCGCTTCCTTCTTGGCCTTTCACTGGACTCCAATCAGAGACTCCTACAAGACCTACTGTCAGAGACGGAGAGCTATGCAGATAGTGTTGAAGAAACAAAGTTTTACATAAAGGAACAGCTGAGGTTGCACAACTCCCCCGAGAGATCCATTAACCTTGTATACTGTTTGGCTGAAATAAATGACAATACACTTACTGAAGAGGTTGAAGCGTACCTGAGGTCAGGAAATCGTGGAGGAACAAAGCTCTCACCTGCTAAATGCACAACTCTGGCTACTGTGCTGATGTCAAGGGAGATTCTGGATGAGTTTGACCTAAAGAAGTTCAACACTTGTGAGGAGGGACGAAAGAGGCTGATTCCACTTATCAAGTACTGCAGAAACGCTTTGTGAGTGTTAAGCTAATTATGCACATACAGAGTATTCAGACCCCTTGTCTTTTTCCACATTTTGTTACGTTACAGCCTTTATTCTAAAATTGATTGAATAGTTTTTTTGCCCTCAATCTACACACAATACCCCACAATTGCAATGCAAAAACAGGTTTATACATTTTTACAATTGTATTAAAAATAAATTTAGTACATTTGCATAAGTATTCAGACCCTTTGAAGCACATTGAGTCTTCTAGGGTATGACGCTACAAGCTTGGCACACCTATTTGGGGAGTTTCATTCTTCTCTGCACATCCTCTCAAGCTCTGTCAGGTTCCATGGGGAGCGTCGCTGCACAGCTATTTTCAGGTCTTTCCAGAGATGTTTGATCGGATTCAAGTCCGGGCTCTGGCTGGGCCACTCTAGGACATTCAGAGACTTGTCCTGAAGCCACTCCTGCGTTGTCTTGGCTGTGTGCTTTGGGTCGTTGTCCTGTTAGACTGGGGGCAAAGGTTCACCTTCCGAGATCCTGAGCGCTCTGGAGCAGGTTTTCATCAAGGATCTCTGTGTACTTTGCTCAGTTCATCTTTCCCTCGATTCTGACTAATCTCCCAGTCCCTGCTGCTGAAAAACCTCCCCACAGTATGATGCTGGCACCACCATGCTTCACCATAGAGATGGTGCCAGGTTTCCTCCAGGTGTGACGCTTGGCATTCAGGCCAAGGAGTTTAATCATGACCAGATAATCTTGTTTCTCATGGTCTGAGTCCTTTAAGTGCCTTTTGGCAAACTCCAAGTGGCTGTCATGTGCCTTTTACTAAGGAGTGGCTTCTGTCTGGCCACTCTACCATAAAGTCCTTATTGGTGGAGTGCTGCAAAGCTGGTTGTCCTTCTGGATGGTTCTCCCATCTCCATAGAGGAACTCTGGAGCTCTGCCAGAATGACCGTCGGGTTCTTGATCACGTCCCTTCTCCCCTGTTTATCCGCGTGGCCAGCTCTAGGAAGAGTCATGGTGGTTCTAACCTTCTTCCATTTAAGAATGATGGAGGCCACTGTTCTTGGGGACCTTCAATGCAACCGAAATGTTTTGTTTCCCTTCCCCAGATCTGTGCCTCGACACAATCCTGTCTCTGAGCTCTACGGACAATTCCTTCGACCTCAGTTTGGTTTTTGCTCTGACATGCACTGTCAACTGTGTGACCTTATATAGACAGGTGTGTGCCTGTAACCCTAACCCTGAGCTCATTTTCGAGTCTCATAGCAAAGGGTCTGAATACTTGTGTAAATAAAGGTATCTGTTTTTTCAAATATTTTTATACCTGTTTTCTCTTTGTCATTATGGGGTGTTGTGTGTAGATTGATGAGGAAAAATGTATTTCATCCATTTTAAAATAAGGCTGAAACGTAACTAAAAGGGAAGGTGTCTTAATACTTTCCGAATGCACTGTACCTACACATTTGTAGAGGTTAGTTTAATTGTATTTACTCTGTTGTTGTAGACTTGCTGGCTGTAACCTCACAGAGAGGTCTTGGGGAGTAGTGGCCTCAGCTATAAAGTCAACAAACTTACTGCGAAAGCTGGACCTGAGTTACAATGACTTGCAGCACTCTCGTATGGATCTGCTCTGTGATGGGTTGTGTAGTCAAAGCTGTAAACTGAGGATCTTGAGGTGAGCAAATTTTGTTTGTTTGTGCCACATTTAGGTGTAATTACAGTATGTGTGTAGACTACCTCAGGCAGCGTGGGTAAACCAATATTCATCATCACATTTGCAGACTATTCCTTTTTCATATATTTTATAAACAAACATCAACTACATCACACCTGTCCAGATCCACTAGCACACACCTCCATATCCAGCGCCCACATCACTTTGTTTCTCTCCGTAGCCTACACACTTCCAATTTTTACATAATTTTACCTGTTCGTTAACGACTGAGAATTGGTTGATTTCCAGTTAAGTATACCTTTTTTAAATGTATTTATTTTTTCCCCCAATTACGTGCTATCCAATTGTTAGTAATTATTGTCTTGTCGCATCGCTACAACTCCCGTACGGGCTCGGGAGAGACGAAGGTCGAAAGCCATGCATCCTTCAAAACACAACCCAACCAAGCCGCACTGCTTCTTAACACAGCGCGCATCCAACCCGGAAGCCACCCTGTGTCGGAGGAAACACTGTGCACCTGGCGACCTTGGTTAGCGTACACGGGACCCGGCCTGCCACAGGGTGCGCGATGAGACAAGGATTTTCCTACCGGCCAAACCCGCCTGGGGCGCAAACCCAGAGTCTCTCGTGGCACAGCTAGCGCTGCGATGCAGTGCATTAGGCCACTGCGCCACCTGGGAGGCCCTAAGTATACTATTTTTTTTAAAGATGATGAGAAGTATCGTCCAACCCATTGGTTCTCACTGCACCCTTGGGAAAATGTTGCCCTTTTACACTGAACAAAAATATAAACTCAGCATGGTCCTGTAGTTTCATGAGCTGAAATAAAAGATCCCCAAAATGTTCCATACGCACAAAAAGCTTATTTCTCTCATTCTGTGCACAAATTTGATTGTTAAGTTCTCTACCAAAAGCCACCTCCAATGTGGTTTTAGATAATTTGGCAGTACGTCCAACCGGCCTCACAACCACAGACCATGTGAAACCACTCCAGACCAGGACCTTCACATCCGGCCTCTTCACCTGCGGGATAGTCTGAGACCAGCCACCCGGACAGCTGATGAAACTGGGTTTGCACAACCAAATAATTTCTGAAGAAACTGTCAAACCGTCTCAGGGAAGCTCATCTGCAAGCTCGTTGTCATCACCAGGGTCTTGACCAGACTGCAGGTTGGGTGTTGTAACCAACTTCAGTAGGCAAATGCTCACCTTCGTTGGCCACTGGCACGCTGGATAAGTGTGCTCTTCACGGATAAATCTTGGTTTCAACTGTACCGGGCAGATGGCAGGCAGCGTGTATTGCGTCATGGGTAGGCATAACCTACGGACAACAAACACAATTGCATTTTATTGATGGCAATTTGAATGCACACAGATACTGTGACGAGAACCTGAGGCCCATTCTCGTGTCATTCATCTACCGCCATCACCGGGGATATTTATGATGATTTTTAATTTAACTAGGCAAGTCAGGAAATAACATTCTTATTTACAATGATGGCCTACCAAAAGGCCTCCTGTGGGGACGGGGGATAAAAATAATATATACAGTTGAAGTCGGAAGTTTACATACACTTAGGTTGGAGTCATTAAAACTAATTTTTCAAAAACTCCACAAATTTCTGGTTAACAAACTATAGTTTTGGCAAGTCGGTTAGGACATCTACTTTAATTGATAATTTTTCCAACAACTGTTTACAGACAGATTATCTCAATTCCAGTGGGTCAGAAGTTTACATACACTGAGTTGACTGTGCCTTTAAACTGCTTAGAAAATTCCACAAAATAAGGTCATGGCTTTAGAAGCTTCTGATAGGCTAATTGACATCATTTCAGTCAATTGGTGGTGTACCTGTGGATGTATTTCAAGGCCTACCTTCAAATTCAGTGCCTCTTTGCTTGACATTTTGGAAAAATTTAAAATAAATCAGCCAAGACCTCAGAAATAAAATTGTTGACCTCCAGAAGTCTGGTTCATCCTTGGGAGCAATTTCCAAGCGCCTGAAGGTACCACGTTCATCTGTACAAACAATGGTACGCAAGTATAAACACCGTGGGACCAAGCAGCCGTCATACCGCTCAGGAAGGAGACGTGTTCTGTCTCCTAGAGATGAACGTACTTTGGTGCGAAAAGTGCAAATCAATCCCAGAACAACATCAAAGGATCTTGTGAAGATGCTGGAGGAGACTGGTATCTATCTATATCTACAGTAAAACGAGTCCTATAGCAACATAACCTGAAAAGCCGCTCAACAAGGAAGAGGCCACTGCTCCAAAACTGCCATTAAAAAAAGCCAGATTACGGTTTGCAACTGCAAATCTGCAACTGCAAAGATCATGCATTTTGGAGAAATGTCCTCTGGTCTGATGAAACAAAAATAGAACTGCTTGGCCATAATGACCATTTATGTTTGGAGGGAAAAGGGGAGGCTTGCAAGACAGAACACCATCTCTACCGTGAAGCACGGGGGTGGGAGCATCATGTTGTGGGGGGGCTTTGCTGCAGGAGGGACTGGTGCACTCCACAAAATAGATGGCATCGTGAGGCAGGACAATTATGTGGATATATTGAAGCAACATCTCAAGACATCAGTCGGGAAGTTAAAGCTTGGTCGCAAATGGGTCTTCCAAATGGAAAATGACCCCAAGCATACTTCCAAAGTTGTGGCAAAATGGCTTCAGGACAACAAAGTCAAGGTATTGGAGTGGCCATCACAAAACCCTGACCTCAATCCTATAGAAAATTTGTGGGCAGAACTGAAAAAAAACGTATGTCCGAGCAAGGAGGCCTACAACCCTGACTCAGTTACACCAGCTCTGTCAGGAGGAATGGGCCAAAATTCACCCAACTTATTGTGGGTAGCTTGTGGAAGGCTACCCAAAACGTTTAACTTGGGTCAAACAATTTTAAAGGTAATGCTACCAAATACTAATTGAGTGTATGTTAACTTCTGACCCACTGGGAATGTGATGAAATAAATAAAAGCCAAAATAAATAATTCTCTATTTTCTGACATTTCACATTCTTAAAATAAAGTGGTGATCCTTTATTTATTTTTACTATGATTAAATGTCAGGAATTGTGAAACTGAGTTTAAATGTATTTGTCTAAGGTGTATGTAAACTTCTGACTTTAACTGTGTGTATGTATGTGTATATATATATACACACACACACAGTGGGGCAAAAAAGTATTTAGTCAGCCACCAATTGTGCAAGTTCTCCCACTTAAGATGAGAGGCCTGTAATTTTCATCATAGGTACACTTCAACTATGACAGACAAAATGAGAAAATATTTTCCAGAAAATCACTTTGAATTTATTTGCAAATTATGGTGGAAAATAAGTATTTGGTCAATAACAAAAGTGTATCTCAATACTTTGTTATATACCATTTGTCGGCAATGACAGAGGTCAAATGTTTTCTGTAAGTCTTCAAGGTTTTCACACACTGTTGCTGGTATTTTGGCCCATTCCTCCATGCAGATCTCCTCTAGAGCAGTGATGTTTTGGGGCGGTTGCTGGGCAATACGGACTTTCAACTCCCTCCAAAGATTTTCTATGGGGTTGAGATCTGGAGACTGGCTAGGCCACTCCGGGACCTTGAAATGCTTCTTACGAAGCCACTCGAAGCCACTCCTTCGTGTTTGGGATCATTGTCATGCTGAAAGACGAAGCCACGTTTCATCATCAATGCCCTTGCTGATGGAAGGAGGTTTTCACTCAAAATCTCACGATACATGGCTCCATTCATTCTTTCCTTTTCACGGATCAGTCGTCCTGGTCCCTTTGCAGAAAAACAGCCCCAAAGCATGATGTTTCCACCCGCATGCTTCACAGTAGGTATGGTGTTCTTTGGATGCAACTCAGCATTCTTTGTCCTCCAAACACGACGAGTTGAGTTTTTATCAAAAAGTTATATTTTGGTTTCATCTGACCATATGACATCCTCCAAATATTCTTCTGGATAAAAAATGCTCTCTAGCTTTGTTACTTTGGTCCCAGCTCTCTGCAGGTCATTCACTAGGTCCACCCGTATGGTTCTGGGATTTTTGCTCACTGTTCTTGTGATCATTTTGACCCCACGGGGTGAGATCTTGCGTGGAGCCCCAGATCGAGGGAGATTATCAGTGGTCTTGTATGTCTTCCATTTCCTAATAATTGCTCCCACAGTTGATTTCTTCAAACCAAGCTGCTTACCTATTGCAGATTCAGTCTTCCCAGCCTGGTGCAGGTCTACAATTTTGTTTCTGGTGTCCTTTGACAGCTCTTTGGTCTTGGCCATAGTGGAGTTTGGAGTGTGACTGTTTGAGGTTGTGGACAGGTGTCTTTTATACTGATAACAAGTTCAAACAGGTGCCATTAATACAGGTAACGAGTGGAGGACAGAGGAGCCTCTTAAAGAAGAAGTTACAGGTATGTGAGAGCCAGAAATCTTGCTTGTTTGTAGGTGACCAAATACTTATTTTCCACCATAATTTGCAAATAAATTGATTAAAAATCCTACAATGTGATTTTCTGGATTTTTTTTCTCATTTTGTCGGTCATAGTTGAAGTGTACCTATGATGAAAATTACAGGCCTCTCATCTTTTTAAGTGGGAGAACTTGCACAATTGGTGGCTGACTAAATACTTTTTTGCCCCACTGTGTGTGTGTGTGTGTGTGTATATTTATATTATATAGGACAAAACACACATGACAAGATAGACAACACTACATAAAGCGAGACCTAAGACAACATAGCAAGGCAGCAACACACAACAGCATGGTAGCAGCACAAAACATGGTACAGACAACAGCACAAAGGGCAAGAAGGTAGAGACAACAATACATCACGGAAAGCAGCCATAACTGTCAGTAAGCATGTCTTTGAATGAACAGGTTGAGATAAAGTTGTCCAGTTCAAGTGTTTGTTTCAGCTCGGGATATGACCGATGCTCTTCGCTGGTGCCAATAAGACAGGCTATACTGTTCTCTCAATTAAGTAGATCATTTGTATAACTAAAGTATTTGTCTTCCCTTTACAGCAATAGTTTGGAAAGCAAATATCTATGGTTTCCCGCAATTGTTTTTTAAAATATTGCAGTAGGGGTGGCAGGTAGCCTAGTGGTTAGAGCGTTGGACTAGTAACCCAAAGATTGCTAGCTCGAATCCCCGACTTGACAAGGTAAAAAATCTGTCGTTCTGCACTGAACAAAGCAGTGAACCCACTGTTCCTAGGCTGTCATTGTAAATAGGAGTTTGTTCTTAACTGACTTGACTAGTTAAATAAAAGTATGCCTAGCTGGGCCTCTACTTTTCACTGACAGTCGCAACTCAACCATCTATTTGGTATTTTCAGCATGCACTGCCCAAATTCGCCCTTCTGATT
The DNA here is from genome assembly GCF_057628025.1 of Oncorhynchus mykiss. Classification (NCBI taxonomy): domain Eukaryota; kingdom Metazoa; phylum Chordata; class Actinopteri; order Salmoniformes; family Salmonidae; genus Oncorhynchus; species Oncorhynchus mykiss. The sequence continues at coordinate 34,004,209 of NC_143048.1, forward strand.
TGTGGGCAATGCGATTTAAAACAATCCACAGCTTATTGTTTTCCCTAAACTAATGAAATTATGCTTTCTGGTCTATTTTGAATGATTTTTTTATTTCTGTATAGACAGTAGGAGGCTATGACTATTAACCATAATTCTGTATATTTTTTTCCTAAGGCTAAATCAATGCAATCTAACAATGGAATGTTGTTCAGCTTTGGAGTCTGCTCTTGGCTCAACCTCATCACACCTGAGAGAGCTGGACCTGGGTGGCAATGATTTACAAGATTCGGGTGTGAAACTGCTCTCTGCTGGACTACAGAAATTGGAGACTTTGATGTATGTGCATTTTTTTTGTTCAGAAAGAGAAGCGTGTTCTGTAGTAAAGAAAAGCTAGAGACCTTTGACCTCTTCTGGAATGATTGACTAAAGCAGGAAACACACCATGCTCTCACTGCCGATAGGTACTTATCACAGTGGGAGGCCGTTCCTTTTCTCTTGCTAGAACAAAAGCGGTAACTGCAGCATGCCGACCCGGTAGTGACGAACCTACCATTCTACTTGTAGAATCGCAATGTTCGTCAGTGGCCAACAACGTGACTTTGAGTCAATCAGAGAGCATGAACCCCCACGTGGGGGAGCCAACAAAAACAGAAAATAAATTGGTAATTTTCTCGTGGAGGAGGTCGAAGAGTGAGGGAGTTTTTTATATATATATATATTTGTAATAATGACAATTACAACCATACTGAATGAACACTTTTGTATTAACTTAATATAATACATCAATAAAATCAATTTAGTCTCAAATAAATAATGAAACTTTACATTTGGTTTAAATAATGCAAAAACAGTGTTGGAGGAGAAAGTAAAAGTGCAATTGTGCCATGTAAAAAGCTGACGTTTAAGTTCCTTTCTCAGAACATGAGAACATATGAAAGCTGGTGGTTCCTTTTAAAATGAGTCTTCAATATTCCCAGTTAATTCATTTTAGGTTGTAGTTACTATAGGAATTATGACACGTCGACTATTTCTCTCTATACCATTTGTATTTCATATACCTTTGACTATTGGATGTTCTTATAGGCACTTTAGTTTTGCCAGCCTAATGTCGGGAGTCGATAGGTGTGAAGTCATAAACAACGCTGTGCTTCAAGCATTGCTAAGAGCTACTGGCAAACGCCGTAAAGTGCTGTTTGAATGAATGCTTACGAGCCTACTGCTGCCTACCACCGCTCAGACTGCTATATCAAATCATAGACATAATTATAATAAACACAGAGAAATACGAGCCTTTGGTCATTAATATGGTCAAATCCAGAAACTATCATTTAGAAAACAAAACATTTATTCTTTCAGTGAAATACGGAACCGTTCCGTATTTCATCGAACGAGTGGCAACCCTAAATCTAAATATTGTTGTTACATTGCACAACCTGCAATGTCATAATTATGTAAAATTCTGGCAAATTTAATTAGTCTTTGTTAGGAAGAAATGGTCTTCACACAGTTTGCAAAGAGCCAGGCGGCACAAACTGCTGCATATACCCTGACTCTGCTTGCACTGAACGTAAGAGAAGTGACACAATTTTCCTATTTTGCCTGCTAACATGAATTTCTTAACTAAATATGCAGGTTTAAAAATATATACTTCTGTGTATTGATTTTAAGAAAGGCATTGATGTTTATGGTTAGGGACAGGGTGCTTTTTTCCCCGCGAATGTGCTTTTGTTAAATCACCAGTTTGGCGAAATTGAAGTAGGCTGTGATTCGATGATAAATTAACAGGCAACGCATTGATTATTTGCAACGCAGGATTGCAACGATTATGTGAAGATAGTTTTTTTTTTTTAATAGGTTTAACGCTAGCTAGCAACTTACCTCGCATGCAGTCTCCTCGTGGATTGCAATGTAATTAGCCATAATCAGCGACCAAAAATGCTGATTACCAATTGTTATAAAAATTTGAAATCGGCCCTAATTAATTGGTCGACCTCTAGCCCATGTCCCTACAAATTGAGGCGAAAAGGCCTTGTGGGCGTGTTTTGTGGTCATTTAGCTAGACATTTTTGCTAAACCTGTCAAGTCTGCCTTCCCTTCACATTTGTCACTGTCAATCGGGAATGATAATTATTCAAGTTTTACTGATGACACGTCCATGCAGCATCTGCATACCAACTATTTGACTTCAATCAGTTTATGGGGGTGTGCATTTAGATTTTCTTGAGTTATACAGTGTTTTTGAATGATGTACAGTGACCAGATTTTTGCGCAGATGGTGTTTACAAACCATAGCATAGTTTGTGTTTATTTTGCATAATGTTGAGTTTCGGCCACATGGGAGGAAAAATGTGTTTTTTGTCTTACAATAACATACATTAATACTATTATACTCAGTTCTGTTATGATTATGCGATTTTGCAGACATTGATTCAGCTTTGATCTAACCATTCACCAGAGTAGTAGAGCAGAGAATGTGTGTAAAGTAGAGCATAAACAGAAGCTCCAAATGTGATCCGCACATCCCAACGTTTCGGGATCTTTAGCCTGGAGAACAAAATATCTGAAAAGTCGAATAAGCAGCCACTCTTTTAAGGACACTACCTTGAAACACCTGAAATGACAGGCTGGGTTTACACAGGCAACCCAATTCAGATCCTTTGACAATAATTGGGCAAAAGATCAGAATTTGGCTGCCTGTGTAAACCCAGCCTTAGTACTGGTTCTTACCTTATCAACCACGCCAACGAGGCCCAATCATAATACAGGAAGTTGCACACGTGACATTCGAACGGGCTAGTCACAACAAAAAGGCTGATTTTTACACCATCAGACAGCGTTCTACAAAGTACGTTTTACGCTCGTGGATTTCTATTCCTCTGCTACTACGATGTAACTGGCATTTGGTGCTCGTTGCAGGTAGAAATGTTAAAGGTTTAACCTTGTAACTACACCTTAAACAATCTCACAAATATTGTGGTATTTAATATTTAAGATTTCTCTGAACTCTTCCTGCAGGATGTCATCCTGTGGCATCACAGAGGAAGGCTGTGCTTCTTTGGCTTCAGCTCTACGTTCAAACCCCTCATACCTGAGAACGCTAGTACTCTGTGACAATAACCTGCACAATTCAGGAGTGAAGCTGCTCTCTGCTGGACTGGGGAGTAAACATTGTGAACTGGAGACACTGAGGTAGTTATGAGATTATGAAATTGTCATACACAGCCCATTTCAATAGATAGCCCATTTAATTAATTAACCATGTACATATATGAAATGAGTAGTTAGAAGTCTTTTAAAATAGTGATGTCTTCCTTTTGCAGGCTTTCTGGCTGTCTTGTCTCAATGGAAGGATGTGCTTCTCTGGCTTCAGCTCTGAGGTCAAACCCCTCACACCTGCGAGAGCTGGATCTGAGCTACAATCACCCAGGAGACAGAGGAGTGAGACTGCTCTCTGATGTACTGGGCGATCCACTCTTCATACTAAAGTAAATCAAGTAACTTGAAAGTGCTCCTTAGTCCAAAACTAGGCTTAACCTGTGTCTGAATAACTATTCAGTGCCGGTTTCACTGAGTTACAAGTCTTGTTTCTGTCACTAAATCACTGTTCCTCTGCTTCCCTTAGTGTGGAACACAATGAAGAGTGCTACTTAAAACCAGGCCTGAAGAAGTGTATGTTTTTCATCGTTAACTTCTCTAGTCTCCTAAATGCATAAATTAATCTTGGCATGTGTACCGATTCCTAACCTCTATTTATTGCAGATGCCTGTGCGCTCACACTGGACCCTAACACAGCACACAAAACGCTCTCTCTGTCTAACAACGGAAGAACTGTGACATGGGAGGATGATGATCATCTATGTTTGCCTCACACAGAAAGATTTAATGACTGTCCTCAGGTGCTGTGTAGAGAGGGTCTGACTGGGTGCTGTTACTGGGAGGCAGAGTGTAGTGGGAAAGGGTTTCATGTAGGTGTGGCATATAAACACATGAGCAGGGTTGGAAAAGGGCATAACTGTTTGCTTGGTTACAATGACAAATCCTGGAGCCTAAGACTCCTCAAACATGGTTTCCTCAAACTCTCTGTCTGGCACAAAAATGAGCACACGGTCATACCTGCCCCCTCTTCCAGCACTGACAGAGTTGGGGTGTATCTGAACTCCTCACAAGGCATTCTGTCCTTCTACCTAGTCTACTCTGACACTCTGACCCACCTCCACACATTCCAGTCCACCTTCACTGAACCACTTTATCCAGCATTTTCAGTCAATGACTATTCATCAGTGTCCCTGTGTTAGGTCTTAAATTGGCCTAGAGAAAAGGATTGTTGAATGTTTACTAATAAACTGCTGTACTTCTGAGTCCATGATAGAGATGGAGTCTAGACCATATCCAGTTGACCAATACATGGAAATACTCAATTCATATTATCCATAATTGTTTGAACTCTTTCCCCCCAGTACATTGCAAAATTACAAACATTTCAACGTTTTTGAAAGAACCTGGATTCCCAATCTGAGGTCCTACTGTATATGAACTGCATACTTATTCAATATAGTGGTTGAATGTTTGACCTATTCTGTATGATATGTTGCGTTCAGCTACAAGGGGAGCTTCTCCTTAGCTTTTTTTCTGTACATTGTTCTCGGGGTTCGGGGTGTTTTTATTTGAGTAATAATGGAAATACATTTTATCAAACTATTACATGTACAATATGTATGATTGTGGTGTTGTGTATTATAAAAAATGTTCAAATGTGTTTTTATATGAAGGATTTCTTAAACTCCTAACCCCAACACGTTTTATACTTTCATCCCACCAATCCATCCACACTCTCAACCCTGAAGGATGGACCATTAGGAATATACACTCGCCCTCAGGGCAGGAGAGAGAGGGAGAAGAGTGTCAGGCTGTGCTCATAAGATCTTTTCAGAGCTGATGTGACTGGTCAAAAGACCAATTTTGTGAGATTTTTTTTGTCAGAATTAGGCTGCCTGTCTGAACACTGCCTAAGATGTACACTAAACATCACACACAGAGATAGAGAAGCTGACATTTGAAGTCAGCCATGCTTGACTTAAACCGCACCATCTGTCTCCCTCCAACTTTTAATGAGACACCCAGAAGAGAGGGGAGATTAGAGAATAGTAGACTACAGCGCTTCCCCAAGGTAATGGTCTACTGGGTATTGTTGCCACATAGTGCATAGAGGAAAGAAGCAGACCTATCCCCGTAACACCCTTTGAGGGTAGGACGATACAGACGAGAAAACAAAGAAATCTGTGGCCTTTTGTATCAGTTTTATTTCTTGGTTGGTTTGGCAATCGTGCTCTAGCAGAGAACCTAGCTTTACCTAGGGGTGCACACACTGCATCCTGAATTTGAAGGTACAATTTTTGCTGACAGCCTTCAGGATGTTGAGGTAAAAACACATCTTCTGGCGCCCTCAGCTGACCACTATACACTATGACATCTGGCTGGTGCCAACAACTCAAGACAGGACTCACTCATTTAAAGTAATGTTTACTTTTTTGCTGATAAATCAGATGTTCAGAGTAAAAGCAGCCATGTTGTGATATTGTCAGTGGTATTAAGGATACTTGACATCCCTACCCTAACAATAATCCTTACCTAAACCATCTGAAATGTCCACTTTCCACAATGAGGTTGGGATGTCCCAAGGATAGCATGTGGGTACTACAGCAGTCCATGCTAATGATGTAGCCTCCTTTATGCATGTTTTATAATAGAGTATCATGGTCTCATTAAAACAAGGAACAGATAATTATATAATAATTACATTATCATTGTATATGAACATATCCAAGTATCACACCGATGCAGAAACAAAGACAGGCACTCACCACCAGTTCAGATTGATAGGCCCAGTACTGAGAGGTTTGAAGTGATAACTCCCAATCACCAGATAGTCATTGGAGTGCTATTAGACCACAGCTTCTGCAGCTAGCTAGGCTATACCACATCACATGGATTAGATTAACCTCCAGGTTAAATTACCTGGCTATAGGCTTTGATATTATACAGAGCTAGTAGTTTCACATTCATTTGTGCTAAAAACTGAAATGACAGCCTTTTAATACAGAACAAAAATAAACACAATTTGTAACGTGCTGAAATAAAATATTCCAGAAACATTCCATAAGCACAAAAAGCTCATGTCTCTCAAATTTCGTGCACATATTTGTTTACAACCCTGTTAGTGAGCATTTCTCCTTTGCCATGGTAATTCTTTCACCATATCAATAAACTGATTAAAACAGCATGTTCATGACAAAGGTGTACCTTGTGCTGGGGACAATAAAAGGCCACTCTTAAATGTGTAGTTTTGTCACACGACACAATGCCAGATTGTGGGAGCTTGCAATTGGCATGCTGACTGCCGGAATATCAAACAGAGCTCTTGCCAGAGAATTTAAAGTTAACTTCTCTATCAACATCGTTTTAGAGAATTTGGTAGTACATCTAACCGGCCTCACAACCACAGACAACATATAACCCCGCCAACCCAGGACCTCCACATCTGGCTTCTTCACCTGCAGGACCGTCTGGGGGGGGTGCTCAGGAGTATTTCTGTCTGTAAGAAAGCCCTTTTGTGGGGGGGGGGGAATCATCTTGATTGGCTGGGCCTGGTTTCCCAGTGGGTGGACCTACAGTTGAAGTCAGAAGTTTACATACAGCTTAGCCAAATACATTTAAACTTAGTTTTTTGCAATTCCTGACATTTAATCCTAGTAAAAATTCCCTGTTTTAGTTAGGATCACCATTTTATTTTAAGAATGCTTTTTTTATGGCGGTTTTGGAGCAGTGGCTTTTTCCTTGCTGAGCAGCTTTTCAGGTTATGTCGATATAGGACTAATTTTAATGTGGATATAGATACTTTTGTACCTGTTTCCTCCAACCTCTTCACAAGGTCCTTTGCTGTTGTTCTGGGATTGATTTGCAATTTTCGCACCAAAGTTAATCTCTAGGAGACAGAACGTATCTCCTTCCTGAGCGGTATGACAGCTGCGTGGTCCCATGGTGTTTATACTTGCGTACTATTGTTTGTACAGATGAACGTGGTTTGGAACCAGACTTGTGGAGGTCTACAATTTTATTTGTTGAGGTCTTGGCTGATTTCTTTTGATTTTCCCATGATGTCAAACAGAGGCACTGAGTTTGAATGTAGGCCTTGAAATATATCCACAGGTACACCTCCAATTGACTCAAATTATGTCAATTAGTCTACCAGAAGCTTCTAAAGCTATGACATCATTTTCTGGGAATTTTCAAGCTGTTTAAAGGCAGTCAACTTATTGTATGTACACTTCTGACCGACTGAATTATAAGCGAAATAGTCTGTAAACAATTGTTGGAAAAATGACTTGTGTCATGCACAAAGTAGATGTCCTAACCGACTTGCCAAAACTATACTATGTTAATTAACAAGACATTTGTGGGGTGGTTGAAAAACTAGTTTTAATGACTCCAACCTAAGTGTATGTAAACTTTCGACTTCAACTGTATGCCCTGCCAGGCCCACCTATGGCTGCGCCCCTACCCAGTCATCTGAAGTCCATAGATAAGGCCCTAATTAATTTATTTCAATTGACTGATTCCTTATATGACCTGTAACTCAGTCAAATCTTTGAAATTGTTGCATGTTGCGTTTATATTTTTGTTCAGTGTACAATGCCACTTAAAATTGGAGGGCACGTCTAGGCTGTGTCCATATTGTGAGGGAAGTCCTTTACATTGATGTCAAATGGATTGATTTTGCATAGGACCTTCAGTGTGTGAAAAGATAGCCTTTTTACAACGTCACTTAAAAGGACTATGTATGGCCAGGTACTAAAGAGGAAGGTAGCCATACTGTGTCTTTAGTGTGAGGGGATGTCTAAGTAATTCATGTCACTGAGGTTTAATTTATTTGGATAGGACCTTCATCATTGACAGGGGTCCCCTGAATGAAGGAATAGACTGACACTAGCCACACTGAATTGGTTTTACAGAAATGTAATGCCTAGTGTCCTAACATGATTAAAACGTACACTTGTTTATATTAATTTTTACGAAATAGACAGTTGACTTTGTGGATGTGGTAACCGTTTATCCGCAAACATGCTTCAATTCCTCACACCAGTTCTTACACTGCCGTCGCCCAAACCTGATTCGTCCCACTTAAATCAATGACGAAAACCCAAAACCAGGAACTACTGCTGCTCGTAATCACATCATTTTATATGAGCCTTGACAGATTCTCACCATTTCATCTGTCCACAAGAGATTAGTCTAGAAGTTGGCCTACACTTTGTAAACCGGGCCCCTTTACGGGATCTATTTTGTTATCTTCTTGACTTGCATGGAAAAAAGACCAGAAATATGCAGTGGAGCTTGATCACTGGTGATTTTTGCTGACATCTCAAATCTTTATCCTAATAGTTGACGAGAAAACATTGAATGGCATATGCAAGGCAAGCAAATTGCTCTGTAATTAGCATAATAAATCAAATAAACAAAATGACCATTAAAATCCATTAGTTTAAACTAGACTTTTGTTTGCATGGGCCGCGTCTCAATCCACCGCATCGGCAGTGGAAGGTGGCGCAGAGCTACAGCAGTGTTTGTCAGACCAGGAGACATCTTTTGGAAATCGGTCTTCTCACAAAATAATCTGTAGATTCAGAACGGTTTGGGCTAGACACTACTAGTTATAGCTCACCCTTTTGTAAGGAACAAAGTTCAGGGTGAGTTTGTCTCACTCAAGCGCTGTCGCTCTCACCTCACCACCTGTGTAAATTGGAATAGAAGGACAAAACAAACAAAATGGTGATGTCATTGAACCAAAGGTGTTTGCTCTTAGCATTTCTCTATGGAAAGAGTGCAAAAAGACTCCTCTCAAAAAGTCAACGAGTTCCTGGAAAAGAAAAAGGGTTGAAATAGAATATTCAGTCATTCATATATTGTTTGTGCGCTCTGCCATGGAGTCTTTTGGTATTCTACCATTTCATTTGGTCTCTTGATTTATTCCTTGAGCAAAAAGTAGAGAAAATAGTGTTCCAAATGTGATATTTTAGGTAAGGTGAGGAATAGACTGGCAATTGAATGATGCTCAACTGAGTTTAATTGAAAAGTATGTATAAATACAAAAGAGAACAAACTGCTATGGCTTCCCAAAGAAAACAAAGGTATAATAATATACATTTTAAAAAACAATTTATCTACCTCCAGAAAAACGCTAGACCTACACTTTTAGGTATAAGTGATGTGTTAAAACATCTGTCCCATGTAACTACAAGTAATTATTCAGCAAAATGGTTACATTCACATTTCAAAATGCAATTCCAGACAATTCATATTTTTTTTGTAAGGGATGAAGATTAAAAAGACATTCAAAAATTGCTAAACTTTTTTTTGTTGTCAAATACCTTTTTCATGTGTCTACTTCCACCAATGCCCATAATAACCCTGTGAAACTCCAGGGTGTCATTACCTTAACCATAGTTATAAGAATAGTCGGCGCCTTGCTGCTGGGTGATGAGCTGGGACCCCCAGTTCTGCTTGTTGGTCTGCCGGCGCTTTGAGTCAGGCTGGTTGAAGACGTCTGCCTTCCTCTTCCCGCCCACATTGCCCCCACGGTTCCCCCTGGCTCCTCGGGTACTGTGGGCCCTCTGTGGCTGAAAGAGTCCCCCACGGCCCCCTCTGCCACCCCTGGGCCCTCTGATGGGTGGCCCCCTCTGCACATAGCCCCCTCGGCCCTGTGTGGGTGGTGTTCCACGGGCCCTAGGAGGGGGCGGAACTCCCCTGCTGCCACGGCCCTTCTCGCTGTACACATCCTCGTAACCGTAGTAGGGGTCCTCGTAACCGTAGTAGGGGTCCTCGTAACCGTAGTAGGGGTCCTCGTAACCGTAGTAGGGGTCCTCGTAACCCCTGCAGGGGTCATGATAGTCATAGCCGTAGTGGTCATCGTAGCTGTGGTAGTCTGGAGGGTAGGAGGCGTAGCCTCCGCGGTGACCACGGCCCCTGCCCCTATCTGGTGGAGGCATGCGTGGCGGTGGCTGGTTGTAATCGGCATTCCTGCTGAAAAACAGGAAAAACATAACTTTCAATGTAATCCCATGATGGGAGATCTACTAAATCAGATATAAGTCAATACCAGTCTCATTGGCCTCACCCTGGGTTTCTGGTGGTCTGGCGCTGAGTCTTCCGCGCCTTCTTCTTCTTTGCTATTCTTATTTCAATCGCCTCTCCCCCCAGCTCCTTTCCATTCATGTCTACCATTGCCTGAGAAAAACAGAAAACATTTATCAGATATCCGAAGAATGCTAAAAAATATATACTTTTTTTTACTGAGGGTAACCCACCTTCACAGCGGCGTCCCTGTCCTCAAAGTGGACAAAGGCGTAGTCTTTGAGCTTATACACCCGCTCCAGTTTGCCAAAGGCAGAAAACGTCTTCACTAGTAGCTCCTCTGTGACTGAGGTGGCAAGCTTCCTGACAAACAAGACCTTCGCCTGCTGACTCACAGAGACAAAGTTGAACTCCGTTTAGAGAAGTATAAATAAAAGTCAGATGTGGAACACATGGGGGGGGGGTTGTTCATGTGTTGATGTAAAACAAACAAGATGGGGCGGAAGCGAGAAATGGACAGAGAAAGTGAGAGATGACTCACATTGGCCATGACATCCGTGTCGCGCTCAGTGACCGGGTTGGCCCACTCCACAGTGACTGGGTTCCCCCACACCATCACCTTGCCACTCATGAGGCAGCGGCGTGCCTGGGCTGCAGACTTGTGGTCCTCATACTCCAGGAAACAGAAGCCACGGTTCGTCTCCTTGTCATCCGGCTGGTGGTAGAGGATCACTTCCTGAAGCCCCTCTGGAGGAACAAGAACGAGAGTGACATAACTGATATCTGACCAATGATTACCCACAGACCATAAAACCAAGTAAACCAAATTGGGGTGTCTGCACTGTCACTGACCTGTGACTTTGCTGAAGTCATCCAATATGCTCTCTCTGGTCTTGTTCTTTGGGATTGAGCCGACAAATAGGCGGTTGTTCGCTACAGATACGCACACTCCAAGGTGTTTCCTAGACCGGATTTCATAGTTGTCACACTGAAAACAAGAATAGAGGAAAGATGGCTTTGTAGGGTTGATAAGGTAGCAGGAGGATGGCCGACGACCCCTCCAAAATTAAATATGCATCACATCTTGGGCCGGTTTCGATACACAGATTAAACTTGGCCCTAGACTAAAAAGCACATTCAATGAAGATACCCTATTGAAAGTGGTTTTCAAAAGCAGGACATGGCTTAATCTGGGTCTGGGAAATCAGCCCTTTGGTTCTTAGAAGGTAAACTAAGACCATGTCTGACTGCAAGGACTTACAAGTTTCACCGCCTCAGCTGCTGCATCCTTGCTGCAGAAGTTGATGAAGGCGTAGCCCCGGTTCTGACCCGACAGGGGGTCCATCATTAACCTCAGATCCCAGATTGGGCCTGCCTTCTCAAACAGAGGCACCAGCTCATCTTCATACAGGTCTCTGGGGATCTTTCCCACAAACACCTAAAGGCAGAAAACCGCCTGAATGAGGGTTCCAGTGTGATCGTGGAAGAATGCTGTGGTATTGCTATAAACTTCTCAATTGACATTCATCTCTCTACTCTATATCAGTTAACAGCTTTGCCGCGATGACCATAAACCTTTCAAATAGTGTTACTTGAAAACCGAGCATCTCCAGCAGCTTTACCTCAGTTCCAATCCCAGGCTGTGCTCCTTTAAACACTTCCTCTGGTGGGGGCCCTCCGTATTTCCTCTGTCCGGTGGTGACGTCCAGGGTGTATCCTGTCCGCGCCAGCAGAGCCTGCAGAACACGCCGACAACAGCATAACCACAACAGAACTACACAACCTGAGCAGGTTCACACACACAGCAGGTTCTATTGACCCACTGAATGAATGTTCAAACAGCTGCATTTTACCTTGATCTTGGACTCAGCAGGACCCTTAGAGGATTCCTGAACTTTACTTCCTTGCTTTTCCCTCTGTCTGTATGTCTTCATAGCTGCACAAAGAAAAGCACTTTTGTTCTGGAAGGCAAACCACAGCAGAGTTGATTCATGTATTGGTGTTATGATCAGAGGAAAAATTATAAACCCCTCAATGTCAACTTCTTAGACTCATTTGAATGCAATTATCTAAACCGACTTCTCTTTCATTCCGGTCACACTAACTCACCTGGACATGGGTCAGGTCACTTTCTTTGAACTGCGACAGTACAGACAACGCTCCCACTTCATTGAACGCCCGCAGAGCATCGATGGCCCTCTCATCTAGGTCAGCGTATGCCAGCAACCCTGTTGGTATAAGACAGATTTGTACTATTACAATCGGGCCTTTATCCACTTCATGCATTCTTGAGCAACACCATGTTTCTTTGGAAAATAGATTACTCAGCCATTGTATGACGGATGCCGCACCAGTAGAGAATATTTTGTTGAGACTGTCAGCCACTTTCTGCGGCAGTCCGGCATCAATTAGTGTCTGGTAGTTCTCTGTGTGCTCGCCTTCGGTGGTGACTTCTATAGGCTCCTTTTCCTCCATCACCGGAGCAGAACTACTGTTCACCTCGGCAGCAGCCATTCTCCTGAGAAAAAGGGGAAAAATAGATCAGATAAAACCACGATTTCAGTTTGACATTCTAATCTAAAACACAAATATATTGTTTCAGCTGCTTTTTACAGATGGACACTAGCAACTTGTAGGGAAAAAAAACGTTCCCTTTTCTAACATGTATATTTGCAAATGATGCCCTGCTGCAATAGTTACTCCCATTGAGCAAAAACCTCTAAAGGACTGTTAAAGGTTAGCATGATGCTAAAGACCCTACCGTTACGCTTGTTTACGCTGCTGCTCAGTGTAAAGAAGCGTAAAGGTAGAGTTGGTATCTTCTGGCAATCTATAACGTTTCTTTCCGATGGTAACGTTGGCTAAATATGTAACTGCATCAGAAAAGCTAACCCATTCATTTCAATGCAGACAACCATGAGGTCAAATATAAAATACATGGAGACAAGTGAATCCTACGTTTATATTGGTGGCAAGCTAGCTAGCGAACTAGTCAAGCCAACATTAAATATGTGGTCAAGCAAACTAAAACGTTGTGAGTTGAAGCTAGCTTGGATGGCGGTGTGCATTTCTTAGTTAAGTCTCCGGATAAGCACCGTCCCGCCCCCTAACGTTAGCTACCGAGTTAAAGCTGACTGGATTGTCACAATTTGTAACTTTTACATCCAGCTAAATAATCGCTTTAACGATAGAAATACAACATTTAAAATAAATAAAACCTAGTATCAAGGTTCATACGCGTAGTTAAGCAAATAGCTAGCTACCAGTGCTAACGTTAGCCAGCTAGTAACAGCCAAGGCCTTGTTCGCTTGCTGGACACCTTTACAGAAATCAAATAAACCACCGGCCAAATAAGGTGAACAATTAACAGTTAGCAAACACTTACCTATCTTTTCCAGGAAAATAACAATATCGTAAAATATATTTTGCAGCAATTAACCAAAATATTTATCCAATATGGAAAATAGTAATATGTTTCAGCAGAGCGGAAGTCGCGAAACGAGAGGAACTAAAGTATCATTTGCATTACTCCATTGATTTACTCTGCCGAAAATCTGTCCACGAAAGTAAGACTTCTTCTTCTTCTGTGACTTCTAAAATGACAGTTGGCAACCAAAAGCTGCATTACCGCCACAAACTGGACTGGAGTGTAAATCCATTACACTTTGTGAAATAAATGTTTTATTTATTTTATTTTTATTTTACCTTTATTTAACCAGGTAGGCAAGTTGAGAACAAGTTTTCATTTACAATTGCGACCTGGCCAAGATAAAGCAAAGCAGTTCGACAGATACAACAACACAGAGTTACACATGGAGTAAAACAAACATACAGTCAATAATAAAGTATAAACAAGTCTATATACAATGTGAGCAAATGAGGTGAGAAGGGAGGTAAAGGCAAAAAAGGCCTTGGTGGCAAGGTAAATACAATATAGCAAGTAAAACACTGGAATGGTAGTTTTGCAATGGAAGAATGTGCAAAGTAGAAATAAAAATAATGGGGTGCAAAGGAGCAAAATAAATAAATAAATTAAATACAGTTGGGAAAGAGGTAGTTGATAGGGCTAAATTATAGGTGGGCTATGTACAGGTGCAGTAATCTGTGAGCTGCTCTGACAGTTGGTGCTTAAAGCTAGTGAGGGAGATAAGTGTTTCCAGTTTCACAGATTTTTGTAGTTCGTTCCAGTCATTGGCAGCAGAGAACTGGAAAGAGAGGCGGCCAAAGAAAGAATTGGTTTTGGGGGTGACTAGAGAGATATACCTGCTGGAGCGTGTGCTACAGGTGGGAGATGCTATGGTGACCAGCGAGCTGAGATAAGGGGGGACTTTACCTAGCAGGGTCTTGTAGATGACATGGAGCCAGTGGGTTTGGCGACGAGTATGACGCGAGGGCCAGCCAACGAGAGCGTACAGGTCGCAATGGTGGGTAGTATATGGGGCTTTGGTGACAAAACGGATTGCACTGTGATAGACTGCATCCAATTTGTTGAGTAGGGTATTGGAGGCTATTTTGTAAATTACATCGCCAAAGTCGAGGATTGGTAGGATGGTCAGTTTTACAAGGGTATGTTTGGCAGCATGAGTGAAGGATGCTTTGTTGCGAAATAGGAAGCCAATTCTAGATTTAACTTTGGATTGGAGATGTTTGATATGGGTCTGGAAGGAGAGTTTACAGTCTAACCAGACACCTAAGTATTTGTAGTTGTCCACGTATTCTAAGTCAGAGCCGTCCAGAGTAGTGATGTTGGACAGGCGGGTAGGTGCAGGTAGCGATCGGTTGAAGAGCATGCATTTAGTTTTACTTGTATTTAAGAGCAATTGGAGGCCACAGAAGGAGAGTTGTATGGCATTGAAGCTTGCCTGGAGGGTTGTTAACACAGTGTCCAAAGAAGGGCCGGAAGTATACAGAATGGTGTCGTCTGCGTAGAGGTGGATCAGAGACTCACCAGCAGCAAGAGCGACCTCATTGATGTATACAGAGAAGAGAGTCGGTCCAAGAATTGAACCCTGTGGCACCCCCATAGAGACTGCCAGAGGTCCGGACAACAGACCCTCCGATTTGACACACTGAACTCTATCAGAGAAGTAGTTGGTGAACCAGGCGAGGCAATCATTTGAGAAACCAAGGCTGTTGAGTCTGCCGATGAGGATGTGGTGATTGACAGAGTCGAAAGCCTTGGCCAGATCAATGAATACGGCTGCACAGTAATGTTTCTTATCGATGGCGGTTAAGATATCGTTTAGGACCTTGAGCGTGGCTGAGGTGCACCCATGACCAGCTCTGAAACCAGATTGCATAGCAGAGAAGGTATGGTGAGATTCAAAATGGTCGGTAATCTGTTTGTTGACTTGGCTTTCGAAGACCTTAGAAAGGCATGGTAGGATAGATATAGGTCTGTAGCAGTTTGGGTCAAGAGTGTCCCCCCCTTTGAAGAGGGGGATGACCGCAGCTGCTTTCCAATCTTTCAAAATATGAAATTGGAAAGAAAATCCGGGCAATCCGGGAACTCGGGCGCATTTCGCGACCACAGTTGCAGCATATAACCTCAACTGGTATATGATATAATTTCCCTCTGCATACACTTGATACATGCCCACATCTTTTGCATTTATAACACTGGAGGGGATTATGCACAAAAGCTATTATAGGGTATATCATAAAGCCTAGTTTAACATGAGAAGGGAGAGACTTGTAAAAATAAGTACACCAATCACTTCACCTACTTCCTCGGGTATAACATTTGCATCCACTTGAATGTGCAACCCTGGCTCCCTGACTCATCTAGTGCTGCTCATTGGACCATATGATCACTCGGCTTACACATGCCTCTCCCTGATGTCAATATGCCTTGTCAATTGCTGTTTTCTACCTTATCCCCATACTGTATTTATTTATCTTGCCCTTTGCACCCCAGTATCTCTACTTGCACATTAATCTTCTGTACATCCTACCATTCCAGTGTTTAATTGCTATATGGTAATTACTTCGCCACCATGGCCTATTTATTGCCTTACCTCTCTTATCCTACTTCATTTGCACATGCTGTATATAGATTTTTTTACTGTATTTTTGATTGTATGTTTTTTTATTCCATGTGTAACTCTGTGTTGTTATATGTGTCGAACTGCATTGCTTTAGCTTGGCCAGGTCGGAGTTGCAAATGAGAACTTGTTCTCAACTAGCCTACCTGGTTAAATAAAGGTGAAATAAAAATAAATAAAATACAATTTTGGTTAGTGATTATTGTCTTATTTCACTGTAGAGCCCCCAGCCCTGCCCAACATGCCTTAGATAGCCCTTTTGTTCCACCCCCCACACATGCGGTGTCCTCACCTGGCTTAACAGGTGCCTCTAGAGACATTATGTAACCATAATAACCATAACCATTTCCCTCATTAAAATGCAAATCCATTTATAACATTTTCTGGATTTTTTTGTTGATATTCTGTCTCTCACTGTTCAAATAAACCTACCATTAAAATTATAGACGGATCATTTCTTTGTCAGTGGGCAAACGTACAAAATCAGCAGGGGATCAAATACTTTTTTCCCTCACTGTATGTAAAATCATGTGAAATGAAAATGGACAACCTAAAGGGTGTGCAATATAGAAGGGTAGTCAGTGGACATTCTGAACCAGTAGGTCACATGACCAATGAGCTATTGAATTTCAAAAATGTAAATAAATCATTTAAAATAGTGTGAAATGTAAATCGACAAAACAAAGTGTGTGCAATGTGTGTCTATGCCATCGGGTTAGCTACAACCAGTTTTGAAAGTTTTAGGAGTAATGGTTAAAGAGCAATTGAAATTTGAAAAATTTGATTTGTCACTATGTCCCTAACTGCTCTTGGTGGCCGTAAGGAGAACTACAGGCGAATATCCGTCGAATATCCATCCTGAAATTGGCTTTACCTCGGTCTTTGCTTTATCTTGGTCTGGTCGCAGTTGTAAATGACAACTTGTTCTCAACTGGCCTACCTGGTTAAATAAAGGTTAATTAAAAAAATAAAAACCCCAGAGATAACCCCTCTGACAGGCACCCTGCTTCGGTAATGTCAGAGTCGTGTGTATAGGTGGCAGGGAAGTCAGGCGCAGGAGAATCAAACAGAGTGTAAATGGAGTCTTTTAATATAAGTCCACTTAACATGCTCCAAACACTAAATATGTACATACATAAACAAACATGGGTACGAGGACCCGTCGCGCACCTATACACCAAAAAACAACACTTGACATAAAACAATCTCTGACAAAGACATGAGGGGAAACAGAGGGTTAAATACACAACATGTAATGAATGGGATTGAAAACAGGTGTGTGGGAAGACAAGACAAAACCAATGGAAAATGAAAAATGGATCAATGATGGCTAGCAGGCCTGTGACGTCGACCGCCGAGCCCCGCCCGAACAAGGAGAGGCAACGACTTCGGCAGAAGTTGTGACAGGTAATCTATAATGAAAACATAAAAAAATCGTTTTGAGGCGCAAAGCACGCTTCTTCTGTTCCGCGGACATTCATCAGAATAAGACCAGCTCTTGACTCACTGACGCCACTTCATCCAAAGCATCCACGATACTCCAAATGAAACCCCCAGGTGAGAATCTCCCAGGCCCAGGAGTATGGAACGCCGCTTGGGTCTTAAAGCACGTAGTTAAAACA
This sequence comes from Oncorhynchus mykiss, assembly GCF_057628025.1. Lineage (NCBI taxonomy): Eukaryota > Metazoa > Chordata > Actinopteri > Salmoniformes > Salmonidae > Oncorhynchus > Oncorhynchus mykiss. The sequence goes on from NC_143048.1 coordinate 34,021,985, forward strand.
TGATCTTTTAAATGCTACGTGTGTAAAGTAAACAGGTGCAGGTGCTAAATGAACGTATTCACACGTTAAATGACTTCTTATGGCTGGGGGCAGTATTGAGTAGCTTGGATGAATAAGGTGCCCAGAGTAAACTGCCTGCTCCTCAGTCCCAGTTGCTAATATATGCATATTATTAGTATATGTGGATAGAAAACACTCTGAAGTTTCTAAAACTGTTTGAATGATGTCTGTGAGTATAACAGAACTCATATGGCAGGCAAAAACCTGAGAATAAATCCAACCAGGAAGTGGGAAATCTGAGGTTGGGTCGATTTTCATTTTAGCCCCTATTGAAGACACAGTGGGATATTGGTCATGTTGCACTTTCTAAGGCTTCTACTAGATGTCAACCGTCTTTAGAAACTTGTTTGAGGCTTCTACTGCGCGTGACCAGCCACGAGCTGGTCATGCGAATTCACATGACAGGTATCTCCCGTTCCATTGTTTTTCTGAAGACAAAGGAATTCTCCGGTTGGAACATTATTGAAGATTTATGTTAAAAACATCCTAAAGATTGATTCTATACATCGTTTGACATGTTTCTACGGACTGTAACAGAACCTTTTGAAATTTCGTCTGCAACTAGTGAACGTGCTTCGTGAGTTTTGATTTGTTTACCAAAAACGCTAACAAAGGTAGCTATTTGGACATAAATGATGGACATTATCAAACAAATCAAACATTTATTGTGGAACTGGGATTCCTGGGAGTGCATTCTGATGAAGATCATCAAAGGTAAGTGAATATTTATAATGTTATTTCTGACTTCTGTTGACTGCACAATATGGCGGATATCTTCTTGGCTTGTTGGGTCTCTGAGCGCTGTACTCAGATTATTGCATGGTTTGCTTTTCCGTAAAGCTTGTTTGAAATCTGACACAGAGGTTGCATTAAGGAGAAGTTTATCTATATTTCCATGTATAACACTTGTATTTTCATCAACATTTATAATGATTATTTCTGTAAATTTATGAGGCTCTCTGCAAAATCACCAGATGTTTTTGGAACTACTGAACATAACGCGCCAAAGTATACTGAGATTTTTTTATATAAATATGAACTTTATCGAACAAAACATACATGTATTGTGTAACATGAAGTGCTATGAGTGTCATCTGATGAAGATCATCAAAGGTTAGTGATTAATTCTCTCTATTTCTGATTTTTGTGACTCCACTCTTTGGCTGGAAAAATGGCTGTGTTTTTCTGTGACTTGGCTCTGACCTAACATAATCGTTTGTGGTGCTTTCGCTGTAAAGCCTATTTGAAATCGTACACTGTGGTGGGATTAACAACGAGATTACCTTTAAAATGGTATAAAATACTTGTATGTTTGAGGAATTTTAATTATGAGATTTCTGTTGTTTTGAATTTGGCGCCCTGCACTTTCACTGGCTGTTGTCATATCGATCCCGTTAACGGGATCTCAGCCCTAAGAAGTTTTAATTGAACGCCTACACTCATCAAATAAGCGTGTGCAAATGTGCTTGCAGGTGGTTCAACATGTGCTAAATAAACGTCTGCAATCGGTCCTGCACACGTCAAGTTAATGCCTACAGCTGCTAAATATACACCTACACACGCTAATTTAATGCGTTCCTTAATATGCTAATTTTACTAGCCAATTTCCCTAGCTCCTTCTTTCAACCAGGTTTCAATAATCAGCGTACAGTCAATTTGATGCAACAACACATCAATTGAAGATGGCGAGAAGTGCACTTGGCTTCTGCTCTCTGATAATCCTGGACTTGATGCCCTTGAGTCCACTTTAACAAGGTTGATTATTTTTTAAATACCATTAATCATAAAGTTGATCCGCACACCCCGGCCATTGCCGCAGTGAACGGCGCAGTCTTGTAACATTTTTATAGCCCTGCTAGCTACGTAAAGGTGATTTATTGTCGAGGAGTACTGACGTGAAACACGTTTTTGTATTTTTAGGTATTTTTTGTATTTTCATGCTGGCTAGCTATAATTGCAATGCCACTTAGCCACTTACAAAACTCACATAAAGCTCATTTGACCTAAGACAACCCTCTAAAAACGTTGCTAATATCTACAACATACCAGCTTTCCAACAGCACAGATATTACTTTTGAATACCCTTTGAAATTGTAATATTTAATCTAAGCCTACGATGCAGAATTTAACAACTTCAGAACCAGGAACGTTAACGTTAGTACTATGGCACTGTTTTAACAGGAATCGCAGTCCTATGTTCTCTATTTTCACAAAACTGTCGTCTTGCAGAATGGAAACCATGCAGAGGAGCCTGGGCTAGGGGAGGCTGATCAATGATGCTTCAGCAGATGATCCAATTGATCAAGTATCTCAGTTCATTCAGGAGATTCATTCGTCTGGCTGGCATGCACAACAAGGTAAGCAGCATTGTAATGGGTTTGGTTTACTGTTGTTTCTTTCACTCTTCCTTCTCCTGCTGCCCGTTGTATTCGTTCTTGGTCAACATTCCTATTTATGTCTTGGCTTTAAAATCCAATACTATAAAAACATTACTTGGCCACAATTTGTGACAATGAGGGGGGCGGGCGGTGTGACAATACATTAAGCACAGTGTTATTGTTACAGCCAGTTCCGGTTACCAGGCTCCTCGGACTTGGAGAGGAGCTAGAGGTGCATCTTGTTATGCCATCACTCAAGAGCAACTGAGGTTTCTGATGTCGTGTGCTTTCAGTGTGTCTCAGATGTTTCAGATATTCAACATGTGTTCCGATCAACACTCAAAAGTTGTCTAAGGTCAGTTGTTCTTGGGCGAAATGCTATAAACTACAGATTTTAGATGCATGGTTTCCAGTTTCTTACCAATCAAACAATTTAGAATGACTACAATCAAAACATGACTTTAGAATTACTATGATGATATACATTACCTCATCCCCGTCCATTGTTACAATTGTTTTCCCCAGACACTTCAATCTGTCACATGCACCATTATATTCTGACATGTCAGACTTGGCTCTGGATGAAAAGGTTGACTTGGAGGCTGGGAACGACAAACTTGGACCGGAAGTTGTTCGAGCACAATTAAGGGCATTGGTAATCCAGGTGCAGAGACGCAGAGTGAGGGACAGCATGATTTGTGTTAACCCGAGGGTGGCTGCCCTCAGAGCCATGTCGCAGAGGCTACATAGAAGGTCATACCGTGTTGTTGGACCAAACTCGTTATGGCACCTTGATGGAAACCACAAACTGATAAGGTAGATGTATCTTTGTGATAGACACAATTATCTATATCACTGGTGAGAAGTTGTACATGTCAAATTGTTCATCAACAACTAACAGTTCAGTTTAGCAAGCAATGGCCCAATATGTCAGTCAGGTGGATAATAATTGTTTTATTGTGTTCCTGCTACTTCTGTGATCGATAGAATACCTGCATCATGAAATTAACAAACATGCTTACATTGAGGACATACTGAGGCAAAAACGGTTGGAACAAAGCATTTGTGCCTAAGTGTGAACAACAGGAGAGTCTGTCCTCTTGACTCATCAACATTGTTCCACATTTTGGATGTTAATTTAATATCGGGTCTGCTGCTTTGTTATATACTGCAGGAACCCGATGTAGCATCTATGTGGTAAAGGAGGATGGTGATGTTTGTATATTTCATATGTTCAGCTTTTGTATCAACCAGTGCTGTGTTTTCTGATTTAGGTAGAGGATAGTCATACATGGTGGCATTGATGGGTGCAGCCGCCGTGTTTCTCCGTGCTTCCAGCAACAATCGCAGCAGTACTGAGTTAGGACGGACCATGGAGGAGAAAACAACACTGTCTGCTTGTTGAATGTAATACATATTGAAAATATTATTTAAAAAATATAGCTACATGCATCCTTAAAATGTCTTCTTGGCCTACACATTGATTACATTCTATAGTGAGTGATGCATGAGGCTACATTTTTTTTCAGAACGCAATCACATTATGTTGGACAGCTTTTTGCTTTCTCCATGTTTTTGAAATGTATAAGCCTTTAAATGACCTTTTATAGACTACTTCTACAAACGAGGCTACACTTGTGGCACCCCATCTTCTGCACCACTTCTTGTGGCCCCCCTCCACCTATACCACTTCCTGTGGCCTCCCCTCCACCATTCCCTGAGGCTTATCGTCCACCTTCACCACACTCTTCTGTTGATGTTGGTGATGACAATGAGTAAGTCATCCCTGTAAATAATGAAATGTCTTGTTTTTACAGATGAATTGTGGGAAGTATCTGAGCTTTGTTATTCTGAATGTCTCTTTCAGTGTTGACCTCCAAACACTGCTGAAGTTAATGAGATGCCAACCAAATGAACGTCATGAGGGACAACGTTTCTGATTGTGCAATGAGAGGCTTTAAGAGAGCCCGCTTTAATCTGGAGGCAAAAATAGACATGGTTTTTAGGGATGCTGATGGAAAAGGGGCAGCTGATGAGGGTGGTCCCTCGAGAATTTCTCCAGCTGCTAATGAGTGCCATCCATTCCTCTGCAATATTTGAGGGGCCTGATTGACAAAATGCCTTTCTTGCAACTCTCAAGGTGAGTTACACTTTTACACCAACAAAGACACATTTGTTTATGGCAATATATATATGACTTGAGTAAGACATTTAATTGTTGTATGTAATGTGTCCTTTGTTTACTGTTTGTCTTCTGTGTGACAGCACTCTATGATGACGTATACAAGCAGGTGGGCCGCATGATTGCTGTCTGTCTGGTACATGGGGGTGTAGAGACACATTTTTTCAGAGGCTGTCCAGGCAAGTGTCTGGCCTAAAACCTCTTGCGCCAGAACTGAAAGAAATTGTGGAATATGACTTCAGAGAGAAGTTGGAGAAGGTAAGTACTTTATATTGTGATAGATGTTATGTTACTGTTAATTTGCACTAAGTTTGAAAAAAACCCAGAACTTTTCCAAATGGATTTGGTTTATTTTTGTTGGCAGTCAATCTTTAAGGGTAGTGATAATCAGTTTATTGTTTTGCTAATTTGTCCCAAAACAGTTCAATAAACAATCTAATATCCAGTTAGCAGAAATTGTTGACGAGGCACAGGAAGTGGTAATGTTGGGTCCAGTGAGATACATTCGTACATTGGTGAGGGATGCCCTGGTGGAGTCAGCCACAAAGTTCTACTTAGAAAGCAGGATACGGGATGCTCTTGAGTAGTGAGTTTCCATATATCTAAGGAATCTCAAGTTTAGTTAAATTCTTCAGGGCAAATTCATATACTTTTTTTACTTTATAGATTCAAAGAGGGTCTGGAGTGTATAGGTCTCCTGCCTTACATGAATAGACACTCAAGCCTCTTCAGAGGTTTTCATCTACTCTGACAAACCTTTTTTGGCCAAAGGCATAGCTTCTCTCTTCAAAGCAGAGCGCTCCCCACCTGGTACCAATCAATGAGCAATAGAGAGAGAAGAGTCATATGTTTCTGGAGGGACTGAGATCATTGAAGTAACATGGCCCACATCAGTAAAACATCACCTAATCACTCAACTGTGGGACAGCATTTTGTAGCCTTATTCTTCCATGGGCCCCCTAAGAATGTAGTAAATTAAATCCTAAACTACTTTCACTTCAGAGTATTGTGGTCTCCAACAAGTGTTACTTAAGGACATTAATGTCCCCACCTTCCCTTTTTTCAGGGGGGAACACACCCTTTAACCATGGAGTGGTTCATTTTCACGTCGGGGGCTTCAGCATTCCCAGGCTGGGATTGCCAGTGAAGCCACAGCTACAGTTCTCTGCAACCGCACGGCAAGCGGTACCGGAGCACCAAGTCTAGGTCCAAGAGGCTTCTAAACAGATTCTACCCCCAAGCCATACGACTACTGAACATATAATCAAATGGCTACCCAGACTATTTGCTGCTACTCTATGCAGTCACTTTATCTCTACCTATTTACTAACTCGACTAACCAGTACCCCCACACATTCTCTGTACCGGTACTCCCCCTGTATATAGCCTCGCTATTGTTATTTTACTGATGCTCTTTAATTATTTACTTTTTTTGTAACTGCATTGTTGGTTAAGGGCTTGTAAGTAAGCATTTCACTGTAAGGTCTACTACACCTGTTGTATTTGGTGCATGTGACAAAGACAATTTGATTTAAATAATTAATTTAAGGGGAATTATCCAGAACATTCATTGCATGACCACCTAGTAAGTTCAGAATACTGCAGCCAATGTTAATTGATGTGTCCCAAAATAATTTATATTATGAAAGTTTCCGACAGGATTGTCCATCAGCAACAAAAAAAAAGTTTTCAAAAACATTACAACCAATCAGAATAAATTGGACACAGTAATACATAATGCAGCGTTAATATTTAAATACATTTATGATTTTAGTGGGTAAACTGAGCATTATGCAAAGTAGTTAAGTCATGTATGTCAAGGGACTATGTTCCAATATGTGCAATGTTACCATAAATAAATCTTACAGTAAATATGGACATTTCCTTTACATGTGTTATGGCAATAAAATACACTGTAGTTGGTACATAGGTCATGGTGCAGCAAGTTTGAGGGTAGTGGAGAAGCACAAGTGGGACTTTGAGTGAAGTAACTGAGGGCAGAAAAGGATATCAGGGTGCCCAGGAACTTGCAGCTGCTGATCATCTCCATGTCAATGTACAGTAGATGGGAGAATGGTCAAGTATCACCATCTACTTTGTTTTGCTTATGCTGAGACTTGTCCTATCACCATTGTCAGGTCCCACAGCTCCTTCATGTACTCATGTGTACCATGGTAGTGTCAGGTCCATTCTGGGGATACACATTCTTATAATGTAAAAAATCTCATTTATTACAGGATTTACACCCAGAGCCTGCTAACCAGTTTGTGGGTAAGGATGGCGTTGAACGCAAAGCTATAAAAGAAAATGCACTCTGACGTATGTAAAAATGTATAATTGACATTTGTTGGGACAATAGGCAAACTGGAGTTGTACATAATGTCGTACAATCCTTTGTTCCAGTTTTATTTTTTTTATCGATATCGACTGGGCTGCAGTGGAGACGGTAAGAAGCTTTGATATCATGGGGACCTAACTTCTAACGTCCTTTCCTGGTACACCCAGACAGACACTGCAGTCAAATGCCAACCAGCGGCTCTCCGTCCTACGGTGGCTGAAGACGTTTTGCCTGACGTCAAACATTAACAAGAGTGTCAGATTGAAGTGTCTGGAAAAAATGTAAACAGAACCATAAGAGCAGATTACTTTGTCATCTTTACTGGCACAGTTTTAAACTGTCGAATTGTAGTCACTTTCAATTGATTCATTCACTCCAAGAACCATAGATTGTTTGTAGTTCATAACATTAGCACAACTGACAAACGTTGCTCGACTTTAAATTGGGATACATGTTTTAATAACATTGGATATTTGATTGGACTTAATGTTGCATTCCTTATGTTGTGCATGCCAACCAGTTAAGAATCACCTAAATTAATTGATACTTGATGAATCAGGTCACCTCTGCTGCTTTATCAGCCTCTCCCTTGCCCACTCCAAGCTCCTCTTCATGGTTCCCTTCTGCAAGACACAATTGTGTGAAAATAAAGCGGAAGGAATGGGAACCCTATTCCTTTGAAGCAGTACTAGGTATATGCCTGAATTTATTTTATTCTAATAAACTTCGATGGAATATATTTAAAAAAGTGAACGTGCACATTAGTCTACTCTGTTCGAAAGCTGACATGTAACGTTAGCAATGGCTTTATAAGGTTGTCACTAGCCAAATTTGCTTTGTGAGCTTTCTGTGTCTTCATGCTAATCGCTAGCGCGGCTAACGTTAGCGTTTAAATGAAAGCCAGTCTGAATAAGTTGTTTTGCTTAAATACAAGGCTTTGGGCTAAAAACGTAACTCAAAAACATGTCCTGCTTCAGTACTAGCCGATAAGTCACAATTTAGGTAGCTTGTCTTAAGTCAATTATAAAGCAAAATAAAGACAATAGTCCAAAAAAATCGAGAACTACCAGGATTTTGAGCATCTCCGTTGTCTAATCTATGTATGCCTGGCCCTGCAAGCCAGCAACAATCTTGCTAGTATGTAAATTAATTTACCTTGATAGCATTAACACAGTCCAATGTGTTTCCGTGGCTGTTATAGTTTACATGTTTTTTTCAGCATTGTTTTTAATAAAACATGATGGTGCCGTTCACTGCAGCTAGCAGTATGACCGAGAAAAGTTTGAGGCTAACTAATGTATGATATAATATGGCCGGGGTTCGAGGCTACCGACGTTAGCTAAATTAGCTAGCAAAATATCTGATTTAGTTTATGCTAAACACTGCTGATCCTGGTGCTAGATTAATGTTAGCTGAATTTTATAGCCAGTGATGAGAAACAGATCCTTCCACTGTAAACTAGCTGATAAACTTTACGATTCAGTAACAACAAATTTCAAAGTTACCTTGTAATTGTTCAAACTCGGCTTGCAGTGGAAAAGGACGTTCCTTCAAACTGTGTTACCTGATTGAAAGAAGGAACTAGGGAAACAATTAGCATATTAAGGAACTCGTTCAATTAGCGTGTGTAGGTGTATACTTAGCAGCTCTAGGCGTTAACTTTTATTTAGCACAAATTGAACAGCCTGCAAGCACATTTGCACGCTATTTGATTCGTGTAGGCGTTAATTGAACGCGTTAATACGTTAATTTAGCGCCTACACCTGTTTACTTTACACACGTAGCATTAGAAGGATCGCGTTTTGACCACGTGCTTTAAGACCCAAGCGGCGTTCCATACAGGTGACATCAACCCCCTCACTCCGACTATAAACGAATCTAGGGATTTCTTAGTTTCCATCTCAACATTACTTATTTTGTTTCCTTTCTTTTTCACGACCGTAGCCCACTCGTTCTTACACTCCGAGTCTCAATGTTCAATTCATGGTTTATTTGATCGAATGAAGTTTCTTAATGGTAGGTTGTTACGAATGCACTGATATGAGTTGACACACTTGGAATTTCGGCAACTTTGAAAAAACGACTTTATATCAGTGTTATATGCATGTTCACACGCGTATCTGCCGTCTCATTGACTAGAATGGTCCCACTTCAACTGCTGAGGGAAACTGATATACTGATCGTCAAGGTTGATTTCGTGGCGTTTTATTGTGCAAGTGATTAATTGTACTGGCCAAACGAGTCTAAGAAACTGGCCATCGTTGTATCTGCGGGTGAAAGGGTCTTGGGAATCCAGGATTTGACGGCTGAAACATAAGGAATACTGTCTGAATATGTTATTCTTTCTCAGGCACCAGAGAGCCTGTAGCAATCAGTTGTTTCTTTGTCATTTGTTTATTATTTGGGAACGATGTGATTTATCTCTCACCTTTCCCTTAATGTTTTATTTTTATCGCGTATACTACCCTGTACAGTGGGTGGCGGCATGCACCTCTAACATGTTTGCGTACCGCCATAAAAGTTAAATTAACGTCAAAAGTAGTTCTCATTTTGCATTTTAGCTAACCCTAACTTTAACCTAAGAGCTCAACTGTTTATTTTGTTACAATGACAAATCCTGGCGCCTGAGACTCCTCAAACGTCGTTTCCTCAAACACTGACAAGAGTTGGTGTATCTGAACTCCTCACAAGGCATTCTGTCCTTCTAACAAGTCTACTATGACACACCTGCATTTCACTCCACCTTCACTGAACCAATACTGTCAGTCAATGACTATTCATCAGTGTCTCTGTGCTTGGTCTCAAATGAAGAGAAAGGGAGGATGGCAGATGGCTTCAAGATAATATCCTGTTCAAGGGAGATAAATGTATTTTCTCGTGCTTAAGACAAAACTTAAGACATAATGATTTGAACATTTCAATGTTCTGAACCACCTCCATTCTCAACGTGTTTACATCAGAGGTCTTACTGTACATCTCAAACTATTCAGATGAACAGTATACATGATTCTATGGTCTTAGTAAAAAATCTAATGTTTTAATGTTTTTAGATGTGATGCATTTTTATCTAATAAAGTCATTGTTAACATTTCTCAAACACTTGACCCCAAACTCTGGTCTTCTTACCCCAAACCACACCTCTAACCCAGCAAGTATGGGGATATTGAGAGAGCACACAGAGATAAAGAAGCTGACATATGAAGTAAGCCATACTTGACTTGCACTGCACCATCTGTCTCCCTCCAACTTTTAATGAGACACCAGGAAGAGAGGGGAGACTAGGGAAGAGGCTGGATCCATTCAAACAGACATCTTGTTAGACTACAGCGCTTCTCCAAGGTAATAGTCTGCTGGATATTTCTGCTGTATAGTGGATAGATAGAAGGAAGTAGACTAACTTCATGTTGCAGCTGTGTGTTGGGAGGGGGTATGGTGTGAGGTGCTTGTGTCCCGGCTTAACCTTCTCTATTTCACAGGGGTCCCAATGAGTCCCACTGCGTCGCCGGCACGATTTTGACTTCTAACCCTTTTTAAACATTGTGTGTTTGAGCTACAGACTTCTGGGTTGTACCATTAGATTTGGGGCGGCAGGGTAGCCTAGTGGTTAGAGCGTTGGACCAGTAACCGGAAGGTTTCAAGTTCAAACCCCGAGCTGACAAGGTTCAAAGTAGTGCCCCAACCCACTAGGCTGTCATTGAAAATAAGAATTCTTAACTGACTTGCCTAGTTAAAGGTAAAATAAAAATTTGTACATGTCTCCTGCTTCAGCTTTGTGATTAACAGGGGCAGAGCTAGAGCGGTGTTTGTGGGACAAGGGCGGGGCCCAGGGCTGGGTAGAGTTACGTAAAAGCGATCTATAAAAAGCTGACTCTCACAAACATGCACGTATCATGTTTCAATGACTATTCATCATGCTCTCTAGTTGCTGTAACATAACTCCAAACTGCACAGTTGTCACTGACTAGTTGGATATTCATTTCCCACTGACCAAACAATTTATGTACGTACAGCATTCATATTCAGGTTTTTGCATTAAAATATATATTTTTATAAATATACATTAGTCAATAAAACTAATGAATGCAACTTTATGTCAAATTGTTTTACTTGTAGCCCTAGTTGTCCTGAAAATAAAATGGTAAAACACTGAGGCTAAATAAGGGCTGGACATGCAGACAAATGAAAGTCATAAATGAAGACTATTTTTGTTGGGGTCTCAAGACTGATAAGGTTAAGCATTTTCTCTGCTCTGACATTTATGGATAGCTGCTCATTAAAAAACGTCAATCGTACCAGATTGACGAGGATTCCCCACCGTCTCAGTATATTACAGAATTTGTCCTTTAAGTGCTCCATCTGAAGTTCTAAGGAGCAATCAATCTTAGACCATGTTCTTTCCCTTGTTCATCCTTGCCTGCACACTCAGATTATATATTACAGGACAGAGCAAAATCCAACTGATAGGCTAAATTTGCCTCCTGTCATAATCTGTCTTTAATGACGAGGAATGGGCCATGTTTTCAAAGGCTTTTCCAGAGGCTGGTTTTACATGAGCCCTATGCAGTTAATTACAGCTGTATGAAAACTCAAAGTTCAGTCCTCACACAATATAACTCCTTATGTATAAAATAGGCTAGGTCTATTCCTTATTCCATGTTTAGTAACAGCTACTATCAAATTCAATCCCAACATGTTAAGGATAGCTTCAGACATCTCAAACATACAATCTCCTGTGCCTCACTGAAGGATGTATCCTGCTCTGCATAGTAGCACCACGGAGACAATGAGCGATGACCAGGGACAGAGCACACCTTTGGGTTTCTCAAAACCATTCCTCATCCAAAGCAAGTCAGACTTTGGGCAACAGGGGCAGGGGCCAACACAGACATACAGTACGCCTAGGGGACAGTAGGGACACTGTGCTCTTTAGTGTCCCTAGAGGATGCCAGGTGACACTACTGATCCACCGGGCTGACTGCATTACTGCATATGGGTCAAAGGTACACAATTACACCAAATAGACTAGAGCAGGGATATTCAACTCTTACCCTAGGAGGTAATTACACCCACCAGGTGTCCCAGGTCTAAACCTGTCCCTGAATAGAGGGGAACAATGGAGAAAAAACTGGCTTCGAGGTCCAGAATCGAGTTTGAGGGGACTAGAGCAGGGATATTCAACTCTTACCCTAGGAGGTAATTACACCCACCAGGTGTCCCAGGTCTAAACCTGTCCCTGAATAGAGGGGAACAATGGAAAAAAAAAACTGGCTTCGAGGTCCAGAATCGAGTTTGAGGGGACTAGAGCAGGGATATTCAACTCTTACCCTAGGAGGTAATTACACCCACCAGGTGTCCCAGGTCTAAACCTGTCCCTGAATAGAGGGGAACAATGGAAAAAAAACTGGCTTCGAGGTCCAGAATCGAGTTTGAGGGGACTAGAGCAGGGATATTCAACTCTTACCCTAGGAGGTAATTACACCCACCAGGTGTCCCAGGTCTAAACCTGTCCCTGAATAGAGGGGAACAATGGAGAAAAAACTGGCTTCGAGGTCCAGAATCGAGTTTGAGGGGACTAGAGCAACAAACAGTTTTCAGTTCTTTATTAACTGAAAAAGAGGAATTGTCAAATGTTATAAGGCACATATTTTCACATCTGCACAGATGTCATATTGAGCGACCTAAAAGTCAAAGTTGTCAATAACTTAAAAAAGGTACAAAGTGTGTAGCGCTGTGATTGTACATTAATATATTATGTTCTCCTGTGTGACATATTCACAATCTGTCTAGTACAAAAACACCACATTCAATCAGGACAAAATCCTGAGTTGCTTTCAACTATTCGAACAGACAGGACCAATTGCTGGCATGTGAAAATGTTCTTTTTTTTGTAATCGCACATTTTTGGATGTATACATTCTACAGACATAGCTTGGACTGCTGGCCTGAAAAACTGTCAAATGCTCTTTGTCATGTAACCTTAATCTTGAAAAACACATTGCTAAACAATGCCAGTAGATTCATTTTGTCACACTTTAATTAAATGCTTCTTCAACCTTTCACCTGAATAAAACATCCCCAGATCAAACTTGGCAAGGTGTGTACCGAAAGTCCTTTGGTAAACAGGAAATTGAAACTAAGACAGCACCAGAGCCAACATGAATCCCACTGTCGTTACAGAATGAGAGTGAGATGTAGCGGATAAAAGTTCTGCCCTTGAGCTAACATGGTTGCCTTAGTTGCCACACATCTTCACCCATCAAAAAGGCACCTATGAAGCCACTCCTGTAATACTTCTCCATTCAATTTGATTGTTTTGCAGCTCAATTCTCTCATGGCAAAATGGCACTTGGCAGGAAGCTTCAATTAAGACAAATGGCAGGTCTCCGAGGACACAAGGAGATAGTGAAGTGTGGGTGAGAGGATTAAATGAGTGACCAGAAAACTTGCCCAGTTAAATAAAGGTTAAATAAAATAAAATGTAAAAAAAACGGCTATATGAGGGATGAGTACATTAAGCTGGGAGGGGGGGGGGATCCTTTGGGTGCAGCAAGTCTCTGGGTAAACTGGGACCCAGTCCATGGAGGCAGGGCTGAGGCATACATCCCCAGTGGGGCCCGGCCATCCTAGAGCAGGACCCGATTCAACCCCTACCCTTCCCCTTGGCCGAGATCTATTAGATAGGAGCAATATGGTGGACGCTGTAGTACTACACTGCTCAGGGCTCTCCGACGCTGTTCCTGGAGAGCTACCGTCCTGTAGGTTCACACCAACGCTGTTCTTGAAGAGATACCTTCCGGTAGTTTTTCGCGCCAACCCTAATCTAGCACACCTGATTCTAATAATTAGCTAGTTGATAGGCTGAATCAGGTTAGTTACAACTAGGGTTGGAGTGAAGACCTACAGCAAGGTAGCTCTCCAGGAACAGGGTTGGAGAACGCTGACACTGCTTATACCTATTAAGACCCGACAGACATGCTAACATCAAGGGGTTAGGGCCAAGGGGAGGTATGTGGAACCTGGCACTACTCTAAGGCCCTGGGCATGGTGGCTACGTAAACAAAGACTACGATGAGCAGCACCACCACAGCCAGCGTGGGTAGAACCACTGTGGCCACCTGCGACCGGGCCTCCTGCATGGCCGCCTTACGCTCCTTCTTGTCCCTGGATGTCTCCTTCTTGGGCTTCCCCTTCAGCTGTCTCATGGTGACGCCCTCCCTGGGCAGGCACACTGCAACACTCCGTAGGGTCAGCCAAGTCTCTCAGACAAGTCCTGCAGATGCAGTGACAGTTACTGCCTCTACAGTTCTGAAGGCGCAGTCATTGGTGGTCCACTTGCTCGACAACACCACGCACCTGTGACCAGGAAGAGAACATACAGTATACAAATCAGGCTACGGCTATGTATTTTCATTAGTTTATTGGTACCTTGGGCTAAGTCTGACTAAGACTTAAGTGAGAGACAAGAGAACCATATTTTACATTACTTAACCATATCTATATTACACAATTAGCCAAATCCAAATGAAGGATCATCCTAAACCACAAGAGTGTGGTCAAAAATGACCAGTTCTAAAATGCTACGAAATGACCATTATAGTTCATCCTCCCCTGGTTTCCCCCCTGCACGTCTAATGGCAACGCTTCCACCGAAGGATCTCTGAAGAAATAGAAATGACAACCGAACGAACACAGGGCAGCAGAACCGCTGCACATTGTTGTTGTTACTTAATATACAAAAAAAAATTAAAAAACACTATCCGCTAACAAGGACATTTTAGCATAGCAAAATGTACATAGTCACTTCAAACTATGTAAATATGGGTTTTGAGTAAGACATCTCTTGGATGCTGAATTCCAGGCTACATAAAATGATGTGGTGTAAATTCTGTCATTGTATACGCAAGGCCTTCATGTCATTTTTAATCTCTCCTGGATGATATACCGTGGATTCTGGTAGACTGGTGCAGGCTGAGGCCCAATCTCAATACTCAGCAGTGTCATAGTGCCTGAAACATTCTTGGCTGTTGCTGCAGACAGGGAGAGTCTGATCCAGTCAGCAGTAGTTCCACACATTCTGACGTATTAGACTACTTCCTTCAGATTGACTGTGTGGAGAGGCTCTCCTACTGTATTCTTTCATATCACAGCAGCGACTGATAGGTAGATGACCCGGGTCATGTTCAATAAGAAGAAAACGTTTTCAAAGTGAATAAAAACTGGGAGGTAGGCTAGTATCTGAATGATTAAACAGGGAGGTAGGCTTCTTACCATCTGCACTTGTCCAACAATAACAACCTAGATTTTCACAGTGTGCCCTATTGAACACAACCCTGGTATTTCCAGAAGGATGTTTAGTCTTTAGCTCATTGTTTGGCATTGAATTGTCCCCTCCCTTGTAGGGATGGCCATTGGTAATCGAGTACTCAAATGGATGTCAAAACTATTATTATTGACTCTAGTGTTCCATTTGTACACGTGCATTCGCAGGGCACAACTAAGCAGAAACCAAGTCAAACATCAAACAGTTCGCCCTAAATTCCCTTGCGTTCCCTCAATACATGCACACAAACTCCCATTAGTCATACAGAAATGCCTATAATTACATATACTACTGATGGGATAAACCAGCTACATTCCTTGCCAAATGACACGTTTTAACACAAATTCCAAATGGAATGGTTGACTGAAGTAGGGAATTAGGTGTTCCAACAACAAGCTGAAATACATTTTCCACTTGGGCTACTTTGCAGTTATCACTAGTTACCACAGACAACGCCAAAATTGGCTATATTGTAAAGATTCATGAAAACAAAAATATGCATTTTGGTCTTATTTTAAGGTTAGGCATAAGGTTAGCAGTGTGGTTAAGGTTTACATTCAGATTTTAATTAGATACATTTTAAAAGTAGGTGGGGTTTATAACTTTGTGGCAACTGACGAACCCACATTTTCTATACATGTGCTTTGCTTTCAATTAGCTAAAAGCTAGCCAGTTAAAGTCTGTGTGTGTACTTCCATTTGCACCACCGTACAGTAAAGCAACGCACGAGTTGAAAATATTGAAGGCATGCGGTTCACAGGACACACCGCAGCCCAGTGCGGCATCCCCAATGTAGCGTTGTGGAATGACTTACACAATAACGCAAAGAGTTAGACTGATCTGGTGGACATGAGACATTGGAATTGGTTAGCCCAGACATAACCCCCTAAACAGACAGATTCCACACTAAAAATACGCAAAACAGTTTGATAAAGACAATCAGCGTATTTATCAGAGTCATAAAGCCTAGGCGGCAGGGTAGCCTAGTGGTTAGAGCATTGGACTAGTAACCGAAAGGTTGTAAGTTCAAACCCCCGAGCTGACAAAGTACACATCTGTCGTTCTGCACCTGAACAGGCAGTTAACCCACTAGGCCGTCATTGAAAATAATAATTTGTTCTTAACTGACTTGCCTAGTTAAATAAAGGTAAAATAAAAATAAACTCACCAAACAGATGTCGTGGTCGTAATTCATCCCCATGCAGTTTTCAATGTGGAATTGTTCATCCATTAGAAAATTCCAAAGAACAGGCAGAATAAACTAAATCAAACATCTGTGTATCTAAATATATATATTTTTTGAGCCCCGTATCAAGAGATCACTGAGAATAACTGTTCTAGACCTGAGATGCGCATCACTTCCCATATATATATAAACACACACACACACACACACACACACACACAACACACACACGCATATAAACACACACAAATAATCATATAAACTATAAAATAGGTGTCTTGACTGTGATAAGGGCTCAGGGAAATAAGAGCATCTTGTCAGCTAATTTAACCTGTTGAGTGTAGGGGGCAGTATTTGATGTTTGGATGAAAAACGTACCCAAATTAAAACTGCCCATTTCTCAGGCCCAGAATCTAGAATATGCATATAATTGTCAGATTAGGATAGAAAACACTCTAAAGTTTCCAAAACTGTCAAAAATATTGTCTGTGAGCATAACAGAACTGATATTGCAGGCGAAAACCTGAGGAAAATCCAACCAGGAAGTGCTGTTTTTCCTGAAACCTCTGTTCCATTGCATGCCTTCCCTCCATTTAAAGGGATATCAACCAGATTCCTTTCTCTATGGCATCCACATGGTGTGAACAGTCTTTTGACATAGTTTCAGGCTTTTATTCTGAAAAATGAGCGAGAAGGATCACATCGCATCAGTGGATGGCTGTGTCCCCCCAGAGTTTTGCATGCGCAACAGCTTGCAGCAGACATTTTCTCTATCTCCTATTGAAAAAGCTACAGTCTGGTTGAAATATTATTGATTATATATTGTAAAAACAACCTGAGGATGGTTATAAAAAACTTTGACATGTTTCTACGAACTTTACGGATACTATTTGGAATTTGTCTGCCCCGTCGTGACCGCTCGAGCCTATGGATTTCTGAACAAAACACGCCAACCAAATGGAGGTATTTTGGATATAAAAATAATCTTTATGGAACAAAAGGAACATTTATTGTGTAACTGGGAGTCTCGTGAGTGCAAACATCCGAAAATCATCAAAGGTAAGCAATTAATTTTATTGCTTTTCTGACTTTCGTGACCAATCTACTTTGCTGCTAGCTGTTTGTAATGTTTTGTCTGCTGAAAGAGATGTCTTAACATAAACTCTTGGATAGCTTTTGCTGTAAAGCTTTTTTGAAATCTGACACACCAGATGGATTAACACAGCTGTGTTTTGCCATATTGCACTTGTGATTTCATGAAAATTAAATATTTTTAGTAATTTAATTTGAATTTGGCGCTCTGCAATGATCCTGCTAACAGGATGGGTGCGCCAAGAATGAACAAGACAAGGCTATGCCATTGCACAGCCATAGACTTCTACAAGCAAGAGCCATTACACACACACAAAAACAGGATTTTAGAAATTGCAAATTCATTATAATATAGATAAAAAACAAATACCTTATTTTACATAAGTATTCAGACCCTTTGCTATGAGCCTCAAAATTGACCTCAGGTGCATCCTGTTTCCATTGATCATACTTGAGCCGTTTCTACAACTTGACTGAAGTCCACCGGTGGTAAATTAAATTAATTGGACATGATTTAGAAAAAAGGCACACACCTGTCTATATAAAGGTCCCAGAGTTGACAGTGCATGTCAGAGCAAAAACCAAGCAATGAGGTCGAAGGAATTGTCCATACAGCTCCGAGACAGGATTGTGTCGAGGCGCAGATGCGGGGAAGGGTACCAAAACATTTTTATGCATCATTGAAGGTCCCGAAGAATACAGTAGCCTCCATCTTTCTTAAATGGAAGAAGTTTCTAACCACCAAGACTCTTCCTAAAGCTGGCCACAAGGCCAAACTAAGCAATCAGGAGAGAAGGGCCTTGGTCAGGAAGGTGACCAAAAACCCAATGGTCACTCTCAAAGAGCTCCTCTGTGTAAATGCGAGAACCTTCCAGAAGGACAACCATCTCTGCAGCACTCCACCAATCAGGCCTTTATGGTAGAGTGTCCAGATGGAAGTCACTGCTCAGTAAAAGGCACATGACAACCCGCTTGGAGTTTGCCAAAAGGCACCTAAATTACTCTCATGAGAAACAAGATTCTCTGGTCTGTTGAAACCAAGATTGAACTCTGGCCTGAATGCCAAGTGTCACATCTGGAGGAAACCAGGCACCTCTCATCACCAATACTATCCTTATGGTGAAGCATGGTGGTGGCAGCATCATGCTGTGGGGATGTTTTTCAGCAGCAGGGACTGGGAGACTAGTCAGGATCAAGGGAAAGATGAACAGAGCAAAGTACAGAGATCCTTGATGAAAACCTGCTCCAGAGCGCTCAGAAACAGACTGGATTGAAGGTTCACAAGGACCCTAAGCACACAGCCAAGACAACACAGGAGTGGCTTTGGGACAAGTCTCTGAAAGTCCTTGAGTGGCCCCGCCAGAGCCTGAACTTGAACCCGATTGAACATCTCTGGAGAGACATGACAATAGCTGTGTAGCGACACTCCCCATCCAACCTGAGAGTATCTGCAGAGAAGAATGAAACTCCCCAAATACAGGTGTGCCAAGCTTGTAGCGTCATACCCAAGAAGACTTGAGGCTGTCAGTTTTTTAAATTTATTTTTTTATACATTTGCAAATATTTTCTAAAACCAGTTTTTGCTGTGTAATTATGGGAGTTGTGTGTAGATTGAGGTAAAAAAAATATTTGTTAATCAATTTCAAAGTAAGGCTGTAACGTAACAAAAAGGTGGAAAAAGTGAAGGGGTCTGAATACTTTCCAAACGCACTAATATAACCAGTTGATATTACTGTTTCATTCATCTTAAAATTGCACTTTTTATTTACTATATAATAGGCAATTTAGCAATTAGGATTCATTATCTGTAATGGTTATGATAACTTAGGCATTGTTGCACACTGTTGGCATATATACTGAACAAAAATATAAAAACGCAACATGTAAAGTGTTGGTCATGAGCTGAAATAAAGGATCCCAGAAATGTTCCATACGCACAAAAAGCTTATTTCTCTCAGATTGTAAACAAATTTGTTTACATCCCTGTTAGTAAGCATTTCTTCTTTGCCAAGATAATCCATCCATTTGACAGGTGTGGCATATTAATATGCTAATTAAACAGCATGATCATTATAGGTGCACCTTGTGTTGGGGGCAATAAAAGGCCACTAAAATGTGCATTTTTGTCACACAACACGATGCCAAAGAGGTCTCATGTTTGAGGGAGCATGCAATTGGCATGCTGGACTGCAGGAATGTCCACCAGAGCTGTTGCCAGAGAACTTAATGTTCATTTCTCTACCATAAGCCGCCTCCGTCATTTTAGAGAATTTGGCGGTGCGTCCAACCGGCCTCACAACCGCAGACCACTTGTAACCATGCCAACCCAGGACCTCCACATCCGGCTTCTTCACCAGCTGATGAAACTGAAGTGTTTCTGTCCGTAATAAAGCCCTTTTGTTGGGGCAAACTAATTCTGATTGGCTGGGCCTGGCTCCCAAGTGGGTGGGCCTATGCCCTCCCAAGCCGCACCCATGTCTGCGCCACTGCCCAGTCATGTGAAATCCATAGATTAGGGAATTTATTTAAAATTGACTGATTCCCTTATACAGTGCCTTGCGAAAGTATTCGGCCCCCTTGAACTTTGCGACCTTTTGCCACATTTCAGGCTTCAAACATAAAGATATAAAACTGTATTTTTTTGTGAAGAATCAACAACAAGTGGGACACAATCATGAAGTGGAACGACATTTATTGGATATTTCAAACTTTTTTAACAAATCAAAAACTGAAAAATTGGGCTTGCAAAATTATTCAGCCCCTTTACTTTCAGTGCAGCAAACTCTCTCCAGAAGTTCAGTGAGGATCTCTGAATGATCCAATGTTGACCTAAATGACTAATGATGATAAATACAATCCACCTGTGTGTAATCAAGTCTCCGTATAAATGCACCTGCACTGTGATAGTCTCAGAGGTCCGTTAAAAGCGCAGAGAGCATCATGAAGAACAAGGAACACACCAGGCAGGTCCGAGATACTGTTGTGAAGAAGTTTAAAGCCGGATTTGGATACAAAAAGATTTCCCAAGCTTTAAACATCCCAAGGAGCACTGTGCAAGCGATAATATTGAAATGGAAGGAGTATCAGACCACTGCAAATCTACCAAGACCTGGCCGTCCCTCTAAACTTTCAGCTCATACAAGAAGAAGACTGATCAGAGATGCAGCCAAGAGGCCAATGATCACTCTGGATGAACTGCAGAGATCTACAGCTGAGGTGGGAGACTCTGTCCATAGGACAACAATCATTTGTATATTGCACAAATCTGGCCTTTATGGAAGAGTGGCAAGAAGAAAGCCATTTCTTAAAGATATCCATAAAAAGGGTTGTTTAAAGTTTGCCACAAACCACCTGGGAGACACACCAAACATGTGGAAGAAGGTGCTCTGGTCAGATGAAACCAAAATTGAACTTTTTGGCAACAATGCAAAACGTTATGTTTGGCGTAAAAGCAACACAGCTGAACACACCATCCCCACTGTCAAACATGGTGGTGGCAGCATCATGGTTTGGGCCTGCTTTTCTTCAGCAGGGACAGGGAAGATGGTTAAAATTGATGGGAAGATGGATGGAGCCAAATACAGGACCATTCTGGAAGAAAACCTGATGGAGTCTGCAAAAGACCTGAGACTGGGATGGAGATTTGTCTTCCAACAAGACAATGATCCAAAACATAAAGCAAAATCTACAATGGAATGGTTCAAAAATAAACATATCCAGGTTAGAATGGCCAAGTCAAAGTCCAGACCTGAATCCAATCGACAATCTGTGGAAAGAACTGAAAACTGCTGTTCACAAATGCTCTCCATCCAACCTCACTGAGCTCGAGCTGTTTTGCAAGGAGGAATGGGAAAAAATGTCAGTCTCTCGATGTGCAAAACTGATAGAGACATACCCCAAGCGACTTACAGCTGTAATCGCAGCAAAAGGTGGCGCTACAAAGTATTAACTTAAGGGGGCTGAATAATTTTGCACGCCCAATTTTTCAGTTTTTGATTTGTTAAAAAAGTTTGAAATATCCAATAAATGTCGTTCCACTTCATGATTGTGTCCCACTTGTTGTTGATTCTTCACAAAAAAATACAATTTTATATCTTTATGTTTGAAGCCTGAAATGTGGCAAAAGGTCGCAAAGTTCAAGGGGGCTGAATACTTTCGCAAGGCACTGTATGAACTGTAACTCAAAATGTTTGCATTTATATTTTTTTGTATAGATAAATGCATCATTTTTTTCTGTGCTGGCCTTCTGTTCTAAAAAATACCATATTTTTTGTTGTTGTTGAGTACTCTGGGAGTACTGAACAGTCAAAATGTCGAACATCCATCCCTCTGTCAGAATATAAATGGGCTGGTGAAAGTTTTTAAAGTGGACAGGCTTTTTTGGCATTATGGACATGCATCAGACCCAGGATTTCATATGGATTGGCCATGCTGTGATGCAAATACATTAGGATATTGTTCTATATTGTGCCAACTGATATTACTGCATTCTTTATCAAATGTAAACAGTGTAAAAAATATTTTAAAAATCAGATAAATAAAGCCTACTGGGCTACAGAACACAATCACCCCAGTCAGATCTTCCCTGAATAATTTTAAACAGCTCTGCCCTTCCTTATCACAGCAGGAGATATATCTCTCTCATATATATGAGTAGCCTGGCTGCTGAAACAACCCCTCCTCTTGGAAAAGGGAAGTTGGATCTTGTATAATGGGTGTCTGGAGGCAAGTCACTAACCAGCCCTGATTTATACAAGTGACCCTAAAAAGCCAGTATGAGTAGTGCTCAGCCTCAAACCTCACATGTTGACACTCAGACTACCAGTTGACACTGCCTCTCATAGAGAATAAAGAGCCTGCATGAGACCGACTGAGAAGTGAGGATTTGAGATGTTGGTTTGAGCAGATCGGTTAATAGACCAGGGTTGTGAGTTTTATTCCTGCACTGAATATTAGCCTGACTGTGGCCCCCCTGGAATGGAAAGGGTTCACTGAGATGATATCCACAGGTCTCAGCCCAAGACCCAGTGGTTTTTCAGTATTAATTCTAATATTCTGTTGATATGATATCTTCCCTATATCAAACCAAACAACTACCTCTCCCCCTACTGTATTTATTTATTTAACTCCTTTGTTTTTCAGTCATAAATGTACTACGTTTTCATAACTGTGACCTTAATTGCCTATCATCTATAAGCTGTTAGTGTCTTAAAGTCCGTTCCACAGGTGCATGTTCATTAATTGTTTATGGTTCATTGAACAAGCATGGGAAACAGTGTTTAAACCCTTACAATGAAGATCTGTGAAGTTATTTGGCTTTTTACGAATTATCTTTTAAAGACAGGGTCCTGAAAAAGGGACGTTTCTTTTTTTGTTGAGTTTAATATGTGAACAGCATGTTGAATCCAATAGCTACAGTTTATGTTCATGCATATGTAACGTTAGTATTAAACTAGTTCGCCTAATCTTCGGTTTTCTCGACGAGAAAGATCCACAGGTAGTCGACAGGACAGCAAGTCGATGATCATGCAACCATATACAAATGTCATTTCACGTAGTTATCTGGTTGATTGATTGTTCAACGAATTTGGGCAGTGTTGCTAAAGCCCAAATCAGTCAAACAGTGCATGAAGCCACGAAGAAGTACGAGCTCAACATGTGACCGACTAACATATGCAATAATGTAAACATTTGGCATCAGGGTATATTTAACTATTTATTAGCCTGATATAGGAACTAGCTACGTTAAGAACTTCAACGTCAAAAACGAAACGTTTGCGAGCTAGCTAATCCCTAATGTTAGCTAGAATTCTGTAGCTAGCCATAACGACACTGACATTGGCACATACTTGCGCCACCTCTACCAGTCGAAAATATAACTACAGTAGCTAACCTAATTAGCGTTACTTTCACTTACCTACTTAATCAACAATATCCACGTTTCAATGTTTTGTTTTCACAGGGGAAACTAAAACAATCCCTCCCTTGAACTTGTATGCTCTTAAGATTTTGCCCGTATGTTCTCCTCCGGTTCTGACAGGCTCGTGTTGCTCTGCTACGCAATCCGCCCCTTGTACCTATTGCCGCTTTCAAGTGCTAGTCGGAGCTAGGAAACTCGGACATTTACCCACTTGCTAACCATGTACGCGGCACGTAGATAACTACAACCAGTTAGCAAGTCTGACATTTCCGCGTTTTCTCGTTCCGAATAGCATATGAACTCTGCATATGCTCTGCACTCGGGAGAATACGTGGCAAATGGCAATAGAGCTCAGAGATAGAGGCCGAGGCCAAATAAACTCAATCAACCAGTTCGCCCTATAGGGCAAGAGCGACATAGCCACTGGAGTACAGATGTTTTCCTGTCTTGCACCTATAGTTGGGGAAAGAGGTCCAGTTTTACTAAGCAACAAGTAGGATGGTTGGTGAGCTGCTCGGGATAGGGTAAAGTAACTGGTAAATTTACATAGTATGATGTCTCTGAATAATTCTGTCTTCAATTATCATAACACACTGACCAATACTTATGACCAAAAGTATGTGGACACCTGCTCGTCGAACATCTCATTCCAAAATGTCAGAGTTGGCGTAGTGGTTAAGAGCGCTGGGCCAGTAACGGAAAGGTCGCTGGTATGAAACCCTGACTAGGTGAAAAAAATATGTTGATGTACCCTTGAGCAAGGCACTTAACTCTAATTACTCCTGTAAGTCACTCTGGATAAGAGTGTCCGCTAAGTGACTAGTAATGTAAAAAATATGTCATGGGTTGGTGCTTGGTGCTATAAAAGCAAACCCTTTACAATGAAAGCCCCTTTGCTGCTATAAAAGCCTCCACTCTTCTGGGAAGGCTTTCCACTCGAACATTGAGGTGGCGACTTGCTTCCATTCAGCCACGAGCATTAGTGAGGTCCAGCACTGATGTCTGATTTGGCCTGGTGTAACAGTCTTCCTTCCGTCCCTCTCCTCGCCCCAACCTGGGCTTGAACCAGGGATCCTCTACACACATCAACAACTGACACCCTCGAAGCATCGTTACCTATCGCTCCACAAACTCCATGGGGAAACAACTACTTCAAGGTCTCAGAGCGCGTGACGTCACCAATCGAAACGCTATTAGCACACACCCTGCTAACTAGCTAGCCATTTCACACCGGTTACACTGGCTCGCAGTCGGCTTTCCAATTCATCCCAATGAGGTTGAGGTCAGGGATCTGTGCAGGCCAGACAAGATCTTCCACAGTGATCTTGACAAACCATTTCTTTTTGGACCTTGCTTTGTGCACGGGGGCATTGTCATGCCGAAACAGGAAAGGGCCTTCCCCAAACTGTTGCCACAAAGTTGGAAGCACAGAATCGTCTAGAACAGTTGTTCCCAAACGTTTTATTGTTCTATAGTTCTGTAACCCCCTCTAGCACTCTCAAGTATTTGTTTGCCATCATTGTAAGCCTGTCACACACACTATACGATACATTTATTAAACCAAAGAATTAGTGTGTTTTTGTCACAACCCAGCTCGTGGGAAGTGACCAAGAGCTCTTATAGGACCAGGGCACAAATAATAATAATCAATAATTTTGCTCTTTATTTAGCCATATTACATATAAAACCTTATTTGATCATCAAACATTGTGAATAAGTCACCACAGGTTAATGAGAAGGGTGTGCTTGAAATGATGCACATTACTCTGCAATGTTGGGTTGTATTGGAGAGTCTGTCTTCAATTATGTTCCACATACAGTCTGTGCCTGTATTTAGTTTTCATGCTAGTGAGAGCCGAAAAGCCACTCTCCCATAGGTACATGGTTGCAAAGGGAATCAGTGTCTTAACAGCACAATTTGCCAAGGCAGGATACTCTGAGCACAGCCCTATCCAGAAATCTGGCAGTAGCTTCTGATTAAATTAAATTTTCACAGAACCGCTTGTTGCAATTTCGATGAGTCTCTCTTGTTCAGATATGGGTAAGTGGACTGGAGGCAGGGCATGAAAGGGATAACAAATCCAGTTGTTTATGTCGTCCGTTTCAGGAAAGTACCTGTGTAATTGCACACCCAGCTGACTCAGGTGCTTCACTATATCACATTTTACATTGTCCGTAAGCTTGAGTTAATTTGCACTTCCACCACTTCAATACTTTGCCCCTTGATAACGAGCGCACTTCTGTATGTTGTAAAAGCGTTACATGGTCGCTGCCCATATCATTGCATAATGCAGAAAATACACAAGAGTTCTGGGGCCTTGCTTTAACAAAGTTAACCATTTTCACTGTCGTGTACAAAACATTTTTCAAGCTGTCAGGCATTCCCAAGTGGTGTCGGGAGCAACTGCTTGCAGGCGCGTTACCACTCCACTATGTCTCCCTGTCATGGCTTTTGCGCCATCAGTACAGATACCAACACATCTTGACCACCAAAGTCCATTTGATGTCACAAACCTGTCCAGTACTTTAAAAATATCCTCTCATGTTGTCATGGTTTCCAGTGGTTTGCGGAAGAGAATGTCTTCCTTAATTGACCCCCCATAAACGTAACAGACATATACGAGGACCTGTGCCAGGCCTGTACCAGGACCTGTGCCAGGCCATTTCTGTTGACTCATCCAGCTGTAGCGCATATAATTCACTGGCTTGTATGCAAAGCAGTTATTGTTTCAAAACATCTCCTGCCATGTCACTGATGCATCGTGAAACATTGTCGTTTGATGAAGGCATGGTCTGTATAGTTTTTTGGGCCTTTTCCCCCAGCATTGTCATAACCGCGGCAGCAGGAAGAATGAATTCCTCCACAATATGGGGCTTGCCTGTCCTAGCCACTCTGTAGCTCACCATATAAGATGCTTCTAGCCCCTTCTTATAAATGCATCTGTTGCTTTTACAGATGTCTTACTACTCGAAAGTAGTCTTTTTCTCACGCAAAAAACTCATGGGGGGGTTGTTTTTAAAATGGTCATGTTTCATTTCTAAATGTCTGCGTAAGAGTGAAGGTTTCCCGTGAGAGAGTAATGGTTAATGTGATTGGATGTTAATTATTTGAATAGGCTACCTGTATTTGATATTGTGTTGTTATTTCGCTGAACACTAGATGGTTTAATACAATTTTTGGCAGTATAACGAGGCTACTCAGGCAAGAAAAAAACCTCACCCAAAGGTGTAGTCCCGTTGGAAAATATAAATGTACTGTGTGAAAATGTGAAGATAAACATTAATTTTTAAAAATGTGAATCACATTTTTATTTGGCGTACCCCCGACAGCATTGCGCATACCCCAGTTTGGGAATAGCTGGTCTAGAATGTCATTTTATGCTGTAGCGTTAAGATTTTCCTTCACTGTAACTAAGTGGTCTAGCCCGAACCATGAAAAACAGCCCTAGACCATTATTCCTCCTCCATCCAACTTTGCAGTTAGCACTATACATTCGGGCAGGTAGTGTTCTCCCGGCATCCGCTAAACCCAGATTTGTCCAGATTTGTCGGTTGGACTGCCAGATGAAGTGTGATTCATCACTCCAGAGAACGCATTTCCACTGCACCAGAGTCCAATGGTGGTGAGCTTTACACTACTTCAGCCAACGCTTGGCATTGCGCATGGTGCTCTTAGGCTTGTGTGCGGCTGCTTGGCCATGGAAACCCATTTCATGAAGCTCCCGACGAACAGTTATTGTGCTGACATTGAGGCAGTTTGGATTTCAGTAGCGACTGTTCCAGTAGAAGACAGACAATTTTTACACGCTAAGCGCATCAGCGGTCCCGTTCCGTTCTGTGAGCTTGCGTGGCCTACCGGCAGAGCTGTTGCTGCTCCAAGACATTTCCACTTCACAATAACAGCACTTACGGTTGACTGGGGCAGCTCTATCCTATGACGGTGCCACACTGAATGTCACTGAGCTCTTCAGTAAGGCCATTCTATTGCTAATGTTTTCCTATGGAGATTGCATGTCTGTCTGCTCGATTTTATACAACTGCCAGCAACAGGTGTGGCTGAAACAGCCGAATCTGCTAATTTGAAAATACACAAATACTTGTGTCTATATAGTGTTTGTTAAAAGTTATCATCTTCTAGCCTACTCTTCCTCATCAGGGGGGACCTACTGTAACACTCCTCATGGACCCTATTAATCAGGTGTGTTCAAAAGCCGTCACCCAGTGGCTCCCCAGGAGGGGTTGGTAACTCCTGATGTAGGTTCAATGCAGAAGGAACAGAGTGGAGTCATTAATGGCTTACTGTCATTAATGGCTTACTGGGGCTCTCAGATATATTTGAGATTCTTCAAAGTCGCCACCCTTTGCCTTGATGACAGCTTTGCACACTCTTGGCATTCTCTCAACCAGATTCATGAGGTAGTCACCTGGAATAATTTTCAATGAACAGGTGTGCCTTGTTAAAAGTTCATTTGTGGACTTTCTTTCCTTCTTAATGCATTTGAGCCAATCAGTTGTGTTGTGACAAGGTGGGGGGTGCAGTCACAAAAAAACATCAAGCGCTATGATGAAACTGGCTCTCATGAGGACCACCACAGGAATGGAAGACCCAGAGTTACTTCTGCTGCAGAGGATAAGTGCTCAGCATATGTGAGAAGTCCTTCAAGACTGTTGGAAAAGCATTCCAGGTGAAGCTGGTTGAGAGAATGCCAAGAGTTTGCAAAGTTGTCATCAAGGCAAAGGGTGGCTACTTTGAAGAATCTCACATTGTGATTTGTTTAACACTTTTATGGTAACTAGATGATTCCATGTGTTATTCCAGTGTATTTCTGATCAATTTGATGTTATTTAAATGGACAAAAATGTGCTTTTCTTTAAAAAAATAAGAAAATATTTAAGTGACCCCAAATTTTTGAACTGTAATGTATATGAGGAATTACATGAATACAGAGACAGTGTTACATGATCACACAGTAAAGGCACCCAGATTGGCACTCATCTGGCTTTTCATATTATCCACAACTTCTCCCTGCATGCATTTGGCCTCATATATGTGGATAATGCATACATACAATAATAAGGCCTTTTACCAAGCATTTTGGTTAGTGATGACAAGTACTGCATACACATTGTTTCCAGTAGTCTATATGGAATTGATAACCAAAGCAAAGTCTAAACAAGTTTAGCTGTATACGTCACACGTAGATGAATGTTGATATGTTAATAACAACTAATACATTGAGATACATAAGTGTCCCAACAGTAAATGACAATAGGCTGATATAGGCAATACGTTGATAATTAGGCTTGTTTAGGCAGATACAGTTGCTAGCTCCACCAGTTTGCTTGGAGTAGGGGACTAGGAGCAGGCAGGGTTGTGTGAAAATCTCACCCCAGGTAGAGTAGCAGGCGTATGGGGGACAGATTGAGGACTGGGAGGGTGAACATGTCAGAGCCCCAGGGTGTCTTTCTGCACTTGGCAACCCAGAAGGGTGTTTCCAGCCTGGACACACTCAGACACACTGGCCACTGAAACACACAACATCACCAGGACAGGCATCATTATACTGTGGCATCATGTTGGCAAGGATGGGCAAAATGTATCTTCAACACTTGTTTGAAGACAAAATACCACCAACATTGTATTGTGAATGATTATATTCAAAATGTAAATATATTTGTCATTTAAGTAATACAGTATGGTAGATTCCTACTAGGAAATTGCTTTCACCTAAACATTTTCTTTCCAATCAGGGCAGAAGGACAAGAGTTGCCAGGACTATGAGTGTAAGCTATAGCTACCTTTCTGAGCCTGGATCCATGATACTGCCTTCATGGCCAGAAACTGCCACTCCTCCTGAGCCTCCATCTTGAAACCATAGAGCCATACCAGGGCTAGAACCGTGGCCCACACCTCCTGGTCCACCTGAGTGAGGAAGAGAGTGAGAGAGAGAGACAGACAGATTGAGAGAGAAACAGAAAATAAGGACACTGAGACATGGGTATCATGGGGACATTCAATTCAATGTTCATCAAGCCTTTGTCCAAAGCTGATGGTCCTTCTATAGAGCGCACGTGCAGATACTCCGTGAGTGCATCATCTTGCAGCATACTCACAATACACAGTATCAGTCAAAAGTTTGGACACACCTCTTCATTACTATGTTCTACATAGAATAGAATAATAGTGAAGACATCAAAACTATGGAATAACACATGGAATCATGTAGTAACCTAAAAAGTTAAACATATATTTTGATTTGTTTTTGAGATTATTCAAAGTAGCCACCCTTTGCCTTGATGACAGCTTTGCACACTCTTGGCATTCTCTCAACCAGCTTCATGAGGTTGTCACCTGGAATGCATTTCAATGAACAGCCTATTTAAATTGTTGATTTTCTTTCCTTCTTATTGAGTTTGAGCCAAATCAGTTGTGTTGTGACATGGTAGGGGTGGTATACAGAATACAGCCCTATTTGGTAAAATACCAAGTCCATATTATGTCAAGAAAAGCTCAAATAAGCAAAAGAGAAACGACGGTCCGTCATTACTTTAAGACATGAAAGAAGGTCAGTCTGGAAAATTTCAAGAATTTTGAAAGTTTCTTCAAGTGCAGTTACAAAAACCATCAAGCGCTATGATGAAACTGGTTCTCATGAGGACCGCCACAGGAAAGGAAGACCCAGAGTTACCTATGCTGCAGAGGATGAGTTCATTCGAGTTACCGGCCTCAGAAATTGCAGCCCAAATAAATGCTTCAGAGTACAAGTAACAGACGCATCTCAAAATCAACTGTTCAGAGGAGACTGCGTGAATCAGGCCTTCATGGTCGAATTGCAGCAAAGAAACCACTACTGAAGGACACCAATAAGAAGAAGAGACTTGCTTGGGCCAAGAAACACAAGCAATGGACATTAGACCTGTGGAAATCTGTCTTTTGGTCTGATGAATCCAAATTTGAGATTTTTGGTTCCAACCGGCGTGTCTTTGTGATACGCAGAGTAGATGAACGGATGATCTCCGTATGTGTGGTTCCCACTGTGAATCATGGAGGGGGTGTGATGGTGCTTTGCTGGTGACACTGTCTGTGATTTATTAAGAATTTAAGGCACACTTAACCAACATGGCTAGCACAGCATTCTGCAGCGATATGCCACTCAATTTGGTTTGCGCTTAGTGGGAGAATATTATTTTTTTAAACAGGACAATGGCCCAACACACCTCCAGGCTGTGTAAGGGATATTTGACCAAGAAGAGGAGAGATGGAGTACTGCATCAGATGACCTGCCTTCACAATCACCCAACCTCAATCCAATTGAGATGGTTTGGGATGAGTTGGACCGCAGAGTGAAGGAAAAGCAGCCAACAAGTGCTCAGCATATGTGGGAACTCCTTACAGGCTGTTGGAAAAGCATTCCAGGTGAATCTGGTTGAGAGAATGCCAAGAGTGTGCAAAGCTGTCATCAAGGCAAAGGGTGGCTACTTTGAAAAATTGTAAATATATTTTGATTTGTTTAACACATATGATTACTACATGATTCCATATATGTTATTTCATAGTGTTTATGTCTTGTCTATTATTCTAAAATGTAGAAAATAGTAAAAACAAAGAAAAACCCTGGCATCTCAGTTTATTTCTGTGGACCCACCTGTGCAGGCTTTGGCTTGGACACCTCCTCCTCTGTCTTCACCAGCACCTCAGCCAATGCTGCCTCTAGGACCCAGGAACCAGAGGCTTTCTGAAGGGAGATCAGCTGGAGGAGAGGGTCCCTCACAGGCTTAGAGGTTGGGGCTGGAGAGTCAAAGTCTAATGGGATTGGACAACATAATGGTTAGAACGGTTACAGATGATCTAAATGATTACATACCTAATACCTTAACTGTTCCATTATAGCGCCAGTGGCTAACTGGGTCACCCTAACCGGAACAGTTGCGGTAAAATCCTTGTGCTGTGTGTAATACAATCACAATAAATAGAACACTGAGGAGAATCAAACAGTGTTACAATTCCTTGAATAACAGGTATTTGGAATTAGGTTAACACAGACATTAACCCTTAACCCTCGTAAAACTGACCATCCTACCGATCCTCGACTTCGGTGATGTCATCTATAAAATAGCCTCCAACACTCTACTCAACAAACTGGATGCAGTCTACAAGTCTCTGCTAGGTAAAGCCCTGCCTTATCTCAGCTCACTGGTCACCATAGCAGCACCCACTCGTAGCACGCGCTCCAGCAGATATATCTCACTGGTCACCCCCAAAGCCAATTCCTCCTTTGGTCGTTTTTCCTTCCAGTTCTCTGCTGCCCATGACTGGAACGAATTTCAAAAATCTCTGAAGCTCCCTCACTAGCTTTAAGCACCAGCTGTCAGAGCAGCTTACAGATCACTGAACCTGTACATAGCCCATCTGTAAACAGCCCATCTATCTACCTACCTCATCCCCATACTGGTATTTATTTATTTATTTTGCTCCTTTGCACCCCAGTATCTCTACCTGCACATTCATCTTCTGCCGATCTACCATTCCAGTGTTTAATTGCTATATTGTAATTACTTCGCCACCATGGCCTATTTATTTCCTTAACTTACCTCATTTGCACTCACTGTATATAGACTTTTTGTTTTCTTTTGTTCTACTGTATTATTGACTGTATGTTTTGTTTATTCCATGTGTAACTCTGTGTTGTTGTATGTGTCGAATTGCTACGCTTTATCTTGGCCAGGTCGCAGTTGCAAATGAGAACTTGTTCTCAACTAGCCTACCTGGTTAAATAAAGGTGTTCTCAACTAGCCTACCTGGTTAAATAAAGGTGTTCTCAACTAGCCTACCTGGTTAAATAAAGGTGAAATAAAAATTTAATTAAAAAAATTACCTTCAGAACAGTTGTCGTCATAGCCGAATCCTTGTAAAGCATCCAAAGCTGAAACCCAATGTAAATTGTTTAGGTTGTGTCGTACATTCCCACAAACAAAAGTCTATCTATTAAAGATCACAATTCAACATTACAGTACTTCTACCCAAAATACACTGAACAAAAATATAAACATAACATGTAAAGTGTTGGTTTCATGAGCTGAAATAAAAGATGACGGAAATTTCCGGTAAGCTCAAATAAAATGTTGTGCACAAATTGGCATTTCTCCTTTGCCAAGATAATCCATCCACTTGACAGGTGTGGCATATCAAGAAGCTGATTAAACAGCATGATATTGTGTTGGGGACAATAAATGTGCAGTTTTTTCATACAACACCACAGATGTCTCAAGTTGAGGGAGCATGCAATTGTCATGCTGACTGCAGGAATGTCCACCAGAGCTGTTGCCAGATAATTGAATGTTAACTTCTCTACCATAAGCCACCTCCAACGCCTTTTAAGAAAATTTGGCAGTACGTCAAAACGGCCTCACAACCTGCAGACCATGTGTATGGCATTGTGTGGGTGAGTGGTTTGCTGATGTCAACGTTGTGAACAGAGTGCCCCATGGTGGCGGTGGGGTTATGGTACGGGCAGGCATACGTTACAGTTCGGACAACGAACACAAATGCATTTTATCGATGGCAATTTGAATGCGCAAAAATACCGTGATGATATCCTAAGGCCCATTTTTTTAAAGGTATCTGTGACCAACAGATGCATATCTATATTCTCAGTCATGTAAAATCAATATATTAGGACCTAATGGATGCATTTAAATTGACTGGTTTCCTCATATGAACTGTAACTCCGTAAAATCTATTAAAATTGTTGCATGTTGCATTTTATATTTTTGTTCAGTATAATTCAACATGAACCATGTTGATTCCAACATTTCTGTAAAAGTTATGAAATGTGTCAAAACACATTTTGTAAAACTGAATTATTTAAATTAACCCTGAAATGAATAAAACATGTAGTTTCATCAAAACATGCAGACTTTAAACATGAACCCATAAGATCACAATCTAAATACAAATGAACAGGGATCATATTAACAGGGTTTAGTATTAACTCATAATAGTGATACGTAAGCATATTGAAATGGAGACATGTAACTTGTTTTTTAAACACATAAACTCGGTGCTGACCTTTACGTTTACTCTTTTTGCTCAACTTTAACTTGCCTGGGGCACTCATATTCATCTGCAGACTACACGCCATCACCATGGGGCTGCGCCGAGCCATAGCACACGACTGCATCATGAGCATGGAGCTGTGATACAACACTGAGAAAGAAGGGAAAAACACAGGTCACTGGGTTACAAACATGAAGGTACACGCACCAAACTCATTAATGACTAAACTATGAGGTTTCTGTCTTACACGTGCAGGGGGCACAGATTGAGACACTTCAGCTCGCGGTTACCATTTATTTAGCGTCGTTTACATATCTGCATAAAATAATTTCCTTGCACAGCCTCTCACCGTCACACAAACACTCACTCACTTGGTGTGGGGACATGTCTGCGTAGCAGCTGTCCTTGCAGGGCCTCTCACCGTCACACAAACACTCACTCACTTGGTGTGGGGACATGTCTGCGTAGCAGCTGTCCTTGCAGGGCCTCTCCATCTCCTTTGTGGATAGCGATGAAGGCAGTAAAGGCACTGCTCACTCCTGATTGGACGCTGAGCTCTATCACCTTCTCTTTCACTCCCTCCTTCCCACCATCCTGCTCCCTCTCTTCCACCTCCAGGGATTGGATTAGGGTTCGAGCACCCAGCCTGTGGACGGTCATTCTGGAGAGGAGGGATAGAGAGAAGAATTAGAGGAAAGAGCGAGAGAGAGAAGAGTTAGAGGGATATAGAGATTAAGATGGTGGAGTGGGGGAGAGGAGGGATAGAGAGATTAAGATGGTGGAGTGGGGGGAGACGAGGGATATAGAGATCAAGACGGTGGAGTGGGGGAGTTGGAGGGTCGATGATAAGATGGGGGTACCTACAGTACTATATATATATACAGTGCCTTGCGAAAGTATTCGGCCCCCTTGAACTTTGCGACCTTTTGCCACATTTCAGGCTTCAAACAAAGATATAAAACTGTATTTTTTTGTGAAGAATCAACAACAAGTGGGACACAATCATGAAGTGGAACGACATTTATTGGATATTTCAAACTGTTTTAACAAATCAAAAACTGAAAAATTGGGCGTGCAAAATTATTCAGCCCCTTTACTTTCAGTGCAGCAAACTCTCTCCAGAAGTTCAGTGAGGATCTCTGAATGATCCAATGTTGACCTAAATGACTAATGATGATAAATACAATCCACCTGTGTGTAATCAAGTCTCCGTATCAATGCACCTGCACTGTGATAGTCTCAGAGGTCCGTCAAAAGCGCAGAGAGCATCATGAAGAACAAGGAACAACAATCAGTCGTATATTGCACAAATCTGGCCTTTATGGAAGAGTGGCAAGAAGAAAGCCATTTCTTAAAGATATCCATAAAAAGGGTTGTTTAAAGTTTGCCACAAACCACCTGGGAGACACACCAAACATGTGGAAGAAGGTGCTCTGGTCAGATGAAACCAAAATTGAACTTTTTGGCAACAATGCAAAACGTTATGTTTGGCGTAAAAGCAACACAGCTGAACACACCATCCCCACTGTCAAACATGGTGGTGGCAGCATCATGGTTTGGGCCTGCTTTTCTTCAGCAGGGACAGGGAAGATGGTTAAAATTGATGGGAAGATGGATGGAGCCAAATACAGGACCATTCTGGAAGAAAACCTGATGGTGTCTGCAAAAAACCTGAGACTGGGACGGAGATTTGTCTTCCAACAAGACAATGATCCAAAACATAAAGCAAAATCTACAATGGAATGGTTCAATAATAAACATATCCAGGTGTTAGAATGGCCAAGTCAAAGTCCAGACCTGAATCCAATCGAGAATCTGTGGAAAGAACTGAAAACTGCTGTTCACAAATGCTCTCCATCCAACCTCACTGAGCTCGAGCTGTTTTGCAAGGAGGAATGGGAAAAAATGTCAGTCTCTCGATGTGCAAAACTGATAGAGACATACCCCAAGCGACTTACAGCTGTAATCGCAGCAAAAGGTGGCGCTACAAAGTATTAACTTAAGGGGGCTGAATAATTTTGCACGCCCAATTTTTCAGTTTTTGATTTGTTAAAGTTTGAAATATCCAATAAATGTCGTCCCACTTCATGATTGTGTCCCACTTGTTGTTGATTCTTCACAAAAAAATACAGTTTTATATCTTTATGTTTGAAGCCTGAAATGTGGCAAAAGGTCGCAAAGTTCAAGGGGGCCGAATACTTTCGCAAGGCACTGTATGTATATATATATATATATATATATATATATATATCTCAAACCATACTACATAGCTGAAATGCATTTGAAGTGCTGAAACAGTTTCTAGTAATGGAGAGTCATGGCAGTGTTGCCTGTAAATAGTGGCACATTCCCTTAAAATGCATCTGACCAAGGCCTGCAGTGTTGTTTTTACCCAGTGTCCTCTGTAGGCTTAAGACTGAAGCTCAGCTGGTTCTCAACAGGCTGCTTGGCCAGACTGTACTTCACTGTCACCGAGCCCTCTGTGTCCCCCGAGCTCTGAGCGGGGGAGAGAATGAGAGAGAGCGAGAAAGAGACAGACAGAACGAGAGAAAGAAAACAAGGAAATATATGGTTGAGTGAAACACGTGGACCGTGACCCAAAATATAATTGTCTTACAAATAAGTTATGACCTTACCAGTGTCATTTGAACATTGACAAATTGTATGTTAAACAATATTAACATTCATAACAGTAGAAGGCAGAGTCCTCACCTCCCCAGTGAGCTGGGCATACAGAAGTGCCCTTTGGCCCTGGAAGAGCACTCTGATTGGTGGAGACAGAGGGGTGACAGACACCTCCTTTGGGACATTCCACTTGACTGAGATGTCCACCACAGCTGGCTGCAGGGCAAACCGGAGAGACTGCATCGCCTGAGGGAGGAGTGTTAAGGAGGTGGGAGAGTGGTAAAAAATGTCATGAAAAAAAAGGAAAGAGAAAACAAGAGAATAAGGAAGGTGATAAATGTTTATAACCAATACAGCCCTCAATTTACACATGCACACACACTGATAAGCTCTCTTACTTTGGGCTGCATCCTGTCCTGTCCTGTGATAAACTGTGCGTGCCCTCTGGCCTGCTTGGCCACTCCAGAAATGAGAGCAGTGCTGGCCCCCTCCCCGATCCCAAAGGAGAAACACCTGACAGGGACACACCCAGGAATCACTATTATTGTTGTTATCAAATACCAAAATAAATCCATATCACTTGTATAATTTTCTTGTCCTCGTGGGGTGACTGAAAACACAGACAGGTTGGGTAGGTTTACTTTAGATTGGGTTTTACAATTCATCTTTTGAGTCAAAAAGACCAGTGTTTAGACCTTTACTTTCCAGACAGGTGCAATGGGTTCTGTAACAAACTCTATTAAAACCAGTTACTCCAATTCTTTCAGGTGGGAGGTGACAGAGCTAGCTATGGGATCTCTGCCCCAACTAGGTAATGATAGGGGAAACAGTGCTTGTGGGCCCACCTGTGAGAACCGGCATTCGTCTTCACCAGATCCAGGACTTCCTTGGTGTTCCCCACCTCACCGTCAGTGAACAAGAAGAGCTGTGGAGGACAGAGCGGGTGTTACGGAGATAGCACTGACAAAACCTCTTGGGCTTTACCAGTTCATTTACATTGAAGTAATAGGCACCATACCTCTTCAGGCCATTTCAATGCTACGGCTATACGCTCAAATACACAAAAATAGGAGTCAACCTCCGACTCTCTGAACAAAGGTACTAAGGCAATCTGCCTACTAATATCAAAAGTGTTGGAAGACAGCTGGTGAGGACGCCTCACTAACAGGCACAGCAGGAATGGAGGCTAGCCTCGCGCTCTCTGCCTTCAGTTCCATCTGGCGCATTTTGAGCTCCAAATGCTGTTGTTCTCTTTCTGCCTCACAGAGGAGTATGAAAATACATTATGATAACCAGGCTGTTTCTCATCCACTACAGCCAGGTGACCAAGTACTGGTGTTTTTGCCTGTTCCAGGATCTTCACTGTCAGCTCGTTTCTCTGGTCCGTATTTCATTGAAAAGAAATTAAGTGAAACTGATTATGTGCTTCAAACTCCTGATCGAAACGCAAGTATCGAGTGTGCCACATTGACATGTTGAAAGCAGGCAGGGTAGCCTAGTGGGTAGAGCGTTGGACTAGTAACCGAAAGGTTGCAAGTTCGAATCCCTGAGCTGACAAGGTACAAATCTGTCGTTCTGCCCCTGAACAGGCAGTTAAACCACTGTTCCTAGGCCGTCATTGAAAATAGAATTTGTTCTTAACTGACTTGCCTAGTAAAATAAAGGTAAAAAAAAAAGCATACCACACCCGACCCATCACCCAGGTAGATAGTTCAAAAACAGCGGAAGGTACTGCTGTCTCCTCTGCTTCTACTGCTATGATAGTGGGCTGTCATATTAATGATGTTGATGGAGATGGATTAGAGTTGTGCAATACTCAGCAGCAGTGCATTAGATTGCCCAACTCAGAAATGCTGCTGTCTCTCCAGTCAGGTCTGGTTCATTTAACGGACGGACAGGCCGACGATATTGTGAGGCTACTACACAGTTTTCCATTTCTCTTTAATGACGTTCCTACTCGCACCAACGTGTTGGAACATGACATTAATGTTGGAAATGCTGCCCCTATCAAGCAACACCCATATCGTATCAACGCTATTAAGAGGAAGATCATGAGGGATGAAGTGAGATATTTGTTGGAGAATGACGTGGCTATGCCAAGTTCAAGCCCTTGGAGTTCTCCTTGCATTCTGGTTCATAAATCTGATGGTACATCATAACTATAACTGCATTTCCCACACCTACCACCAGACGAGAGCTACGCCGCTTTTTAGGGATGGTTGGCTACTACCGTAGTTTCTGTAAAAATGTCTCTGCTGTAGTTGCTCTATTGACCGATTTGCTCAGTCCGGCTAGATCATTTGAGTGGTCCCCTGATTTTAACGTAGCTTTTGATACTGCGAAAGCACTCTTATGTAGTACCCCTGTACTTGCTGCTCCGGATTTTGAACAACCGTTTAAACTTGAGGTAGATGCTAGTGCCAGAGGTGCTGGTGCTGTTCTACTGCAGCAGGACAAGTGGAGTGGATCATCCTGTTTGTTATTTTTCTTGTAAATTTAACAAATGTCAGACAAACTATGCAACCATCGAACAAGAAGCTCTAGCTTTGTTGTTGGCTCTGCAATACTTTGAAGTATATATTGGTTCCAGTGCCCTACCAGTGGCCGTATATACTGACCATAACCCCTTAGTGTTTCTCCACCGGATGTACAACCAGAACCAGCGCCTTATGCGTTGGGCGCTTATTGTGCAGATTATCATTTGGAGATCCGCCACAAAAAGGGTTCTGAAAAAGGGTTGGGCGATGCTTTGTCTTGTGTTTAAAAATTATGATTTTTGAATGTTTTGTAAATACTGTGGTCGCAATCCCCGGGGTTTCTCTTTTAAGGGTGGGAGTGTTACGGATACAGGTATCCTGTGTGTATTTCTTGTCTCTCCTTCTCCCCTCACAGATGACAATCATCATTCTCCAATCAGAAGACACCTGCTCCTTTTCCCTTACCCTATCACATTCCCTTGGTTTAAAAACCCTGTCAGTTGTTTTCTCTAGAGCTCAATCTCTCTGTAGATCTCTTGTTTGGTTTAGCAACTACATGTCACTTTGTCCATTACCCTGTGAGTATTAGTTATTGTTTTTGTTATGGTGTTTGACTGTTTGTTTGATGGTGGGAAAAGGGGGTACTTAGACAAGTCGCCCATGGGCATACACTACCCATAGGAATACTTTGTCTAAGAACACTAGTTAGAACTGGGTGGACCACCCACTGTATTTTTTGTTAGTTAATTAGCTGTATTGAAGTAGGCTAGTCTAGCTTAGCTGTGTTTTTGGATATTTGTTTCTTTCCTTGGGT
Source organism: Oncorhynchus mykiss (assembly GCF_057628025.1). Lineage (NCBI taxonomy): Eukaryota > Metazoa > Chordata > Actinopteri > Salmoniformes > Salmonidae > Oncorhynchus > Oncorhynchus mykiss. The sequence goes on from NC_143048.1 coordinate 34,061,434, forward strand.
GCAGCTCAGTCCCACTTTACCGTGTGTTTACCAAATAAACCATGAGTGTTTGACGGTAGATTTAAGTTGTCTGTGGTTGTCCGTTCTCACTGTTACTTTTTGACTTTTTGTTATAATTTGCATGAGTTATGTTACGGGTCTCGTTGCCATCCCCCCTAGACTAGAGCCAAAGGGATTTGTAACAGCGGGTATGTTGATGTGTCAACGTTAAATAATGTACGTGCAGCACTGATACTGAGAATGTTTCCTTAGTAACCAAAAACGCAGGTCTATTTGGTCTCCCAGTAAGCCAGGCGTGTTACTGTAAATACCACACTCAAAATACAATGTTTGCTAGGGTGTTACTCTAACTAAACATGCCCAAAACCTAAAAGGGAATTCCCTCATGGTCTAAGACATTGGTTGCTCCCGTGGGAGACCAGGGTTCATATCCTGCGTGTTACACATGAAAAGGTGGGAGGAGTTTCAGGTGTTTCAAGAGGAACCTGTATGAATCACTGTGTGTGTGTGTGTGTGTGTGTGTGTGTAAGGTATATAGAAGGCCAATGAGTGAGATGATTAGAAAAAAATATTCAAATGCCACTCCACAATGATACAATAAGTGACAGATTTTTGTTGACCACTCAGATAGTTGAGACACTAAAAAACAAACCTAGTCAAACATGGTACAGTGGTTCCTTTGGCATCATCAAAAATACATCTATATTTTGGGTAACAGTCGTTATACATTGCGTCATCTATACACGTATGCATAAACTAAAGTAGATAAAAGGACATTCAGAAACTTCCAAAGAAATGTCTGTTGGAGGATACGGTGGCAGGCTTTAGCAAAGGCATTTACATTATTGTTACCTGATAACATTGCACACAATTTATTATTTTCATCTAGATCATTTTAACTATCATTTTGGCTGGACAGCTGACGAAAAACATCATCCCTACTGTCATTGTATAACCCACAGTAAAGCAACGCATGAGGTTCTGTTACAATGGAAGCATTGTTACAGAAAGTACAGACATTTCTCTGTGGGAGTGTTTGTGTATATTATTATTGTTATTTAACTAGGCAAGTCAGATAAGAACACATTCTTATTTACAATGACGGCCTACCCCGGCCAAACGCTAATCTGGACAACGCTGGGCCAATTGTGCGCCGCCCTATGGGACTCCCAATCACGGCCGGTTGTGATACAGCCTGGAATCTAACCAGGGTATGTAGTGACGCCTCTAGCACTGAGATGCAGTGCCTTAGACTGCTGCGCCACTCGGTCTAAGGCACTGTAAGGAATGTAAGGTGTGTTAGATACCTGTCTGGGCTGGTCAGGGAGGCAGGGCTGGCTGTAGATATGTTTTAAAGGCTGGAGGATCTCTGTACCTCCCAGGTCAGCCCTCATTTCTTTCACCTTCTGCAGAGCCTCATCCATAGTCTTCTGGCTGTACTCCACACTCTTACTAACGTCCAGATAGATATACACACACAAGGTCAAAGGGTCATCACCACAACATATTACAGACCCAAGACATGGACATTTTAATCTTTCCCCTACCTGCTGCAAATTATTAAACAAGATTGAAACAGGGGTTGGAAGGAGAAAACACTCACGGAAAGAAGGACTCATAACTGGACCCAAAGCCGATGATGTTGAAGTAGCAGCCCATGGGCAGGCTTTTCAGCAAGAGCAGCAGAGTTTCCTGCAAGAGAGAAGTCCAACAAGTGTCTTTACTCTTCAAACTTTATAGGACAGTCTTAAAGAACTAGTACAGAGTAACCACAGTGTACTGGATTTAACTCCAAACTACCTAGTGGTGAATCCTGTGCAGATTGAGCTGTTCATTCACTAGAATAGGGTTGCTGTGTGTGTGTGTGTGTGTGTGTGTGTGTGTGTGTGTGTGTGTGTGTACCCTGGCACTGCTAATACGGTCCTGTGACCCAGACCCAAGGTGCATGGGGCATTCCATGCTGCCAGAGCGATCCACTACGAACAGGAACTCCCCGTGTGAGGTCATAGATGACATCACATCCTTGGGGAACTCTGGGTACAAGCTCAGCATGACCACTGGGTCACCCATCAGAGAGCCTGGGGGGGGGGGGGGGGGGAGAGAGAAAGAGAATGAGAGAAAGAAATAAGTGTCCAACAGTTTTTCTCCATTTCTATAAGATGCCTCTCCTTCAGTCTCACCATGTCCCTCTCTATAAACACGGATGATGGTAGTAGACTAGACTACTCATTGATCTCATATACACCAATCTACAACAGAGTACAACCCCCCCCCCCCTCACCTGGCTTGGCAGAAGCCTGTGCTGCCTCTACTATAGCAGTAGGCTGGTGGGTGTCTTGGTAATACAACAACAGCTCAACATCCCGGTCAAACTGATGACCTGCAGCCAGACTGACCTGCAGTTAGAACAACATTCACATGAAGACAGAGCAGTCAGAGAGGGAATTGAACAACTATGAAGGATTCTGATGGTTTATGGTGCTAGTGAGAGTGCAAGCATACAGACATACACACAGTGTACACATTCATATGTACGTACGTAAAGCAACACACTTACACATGCATATGAACACACACACACAGTACCGTGGCTTGGGTTTTCTCTGTGTTGAGGTAGTTGAGTGGGTCCAGGGGACAGTTGGACTCTACTCTAGAGATGGGATGAGGGGACGACACATGGGCACTGAGGGACAGACTGTAGGGGACAGAACCAGCGGGCACCGAGGACACCTGGGCACTGCCACCACTACCACTGTCTGACCCTTAGAGAGAGATGGGTGAGGGAGAGAGGAAGAGAGAGGGGAGAGAGACTAGAATGTTTTTGTTCCAGCCCAACACTAACACTCCTTTCATCTCATCAACAACTCACCAAGACCTTGATTCATTCAATAATGATTCATTCATTAATACGGGACTGTAACGAAAGCCTGCACCATCCTCTGTGGGTCTCCAATAGCAGGACTGAAGACCACTGCCCTATGGGACCAGGTACTGGTTCCTAGTCACACTGCTGCCCACAAGGTTTTTACTTTGTTTTGCACTGCTCTATGATGTATTAGTGGTTTGTGTCTCTATACAGGGGCCCATGTTCTTACCCTGGGGTTGGTAACGGGGGTTGAGCACGGCGGGCAGGCAGAGCCTCAGGCCGTCGTCAGCCTGTACAGACAGCTCTGTCACATAGTCCAGGCTGACAGAGGCCTTCTCCCCTGGAGGCAGACTGCCCACACTCAGCTTGAACACGTCCGGGCTCTCATCACTCTCCTCCAATAGGAAGGCCTGCTGGCCCGAACTCAATGCATCATCATACTGCTCCTGTGCCTGAGGAGGGACAGAGGAACACAAGGACGCATCATCAGCCTGACACAGTATAGTAACAGTAGCATACATCCAGGGGAGGGTGCCGTGTGACTGACACTAGTCAGGTCAATGGGGTTTGACAGAGAGTCGCTTTGACAAAGCAGTAGGTTGGGAACCAGTTTTACAGGGTCAAAGTCTAATACTGAGAGCAGAGAGCTGTCAACAAACATCTGAATAACTTTTGAAGGCCCCTAGGTCATAGACGGCTGGTTAACCATAAAGTGATAATAATAAGTCATGGATTGGATTTATATAGAGCCTTTCTACCAACTGAGGTACCACAAGCACTTTACGTGGTAAGGGGGAAACTCATCTCATCCACCATCAATGTGTGGTACCCAGCAACCATTTTGTGCCAGAATGATCACCACACACCAGATAACATGGTGGAGAGGCGAGGAGTGATATTTGCCAATTAGGAATGAAGGGCTTATTAGGTTGCCATGATGGAAATGGGGCCAGGTTAGCTGGCCGGTAACATTTTATACCAAGTTTCTCTTAAAACTGTGTAGTAACGCTCTAATTACACTAGTAACAACACTTGTACTAACATGTTATTGATTGGTATTAAATGTGAAATTAACCCAAATCCTGCAATAAATTATACTTTTGTGGATCTCAGAAAATGTCATAAAGATGTCTATAGTTGCATTTGTCTCATTATTGACTTGTCATCTCTCCTCACCTTCTGTTTCTCCTGAACCTCAGCCACCACCTCAGTCTGTCCTATCTTTGTGCTGAACCTGCAGACAGCAGCCTCTCCCGGCAGAGGGAAAACAAAGATGGCCTCCAGAGGGCTCTGCTCCTGGTTCTCATACTGCAGAGTGGAGCTCACAGTGGCCACATGCCCCTGCACACTCACTTCCACAGCAATACTCTTCAGAGGCACTGAGAGAGGTAGGGATGGATGGAGCAATAGATTTTTAATTTTGTGAAAAATAATATACAGTTGAAGTCAGAAGTTTACATACACCTTAACCAAATACATTTAAACTCAGTTTCAAAATTCCTGACATTTAAACCTAGTAATAAATCCCTGTCTTAGGTCAGTTAGGATCAGCAATTCATTTTAAGAATCTGAAATGTCAGAATAATAGTAGAGAATTATTTATTTCAGCTGTAATTTCTTTCATCACATTCCAGTGGGTCAGAAGTTTACACATACACTCAATTAGTACTAGGTAGCATTGCCTTTAAATTGTTTAACTTGGGTGAAACGTTTTGGGTAGCCTTCCACAAGCTTCCCACAATAAGTTGGGTGAATTGTGTCTCATTCCTCCTGACAGAGCTGGTGTAACTGAGTCAGGTTTGTAGGCCTCCTTGCTCACACACGCTTTTTCAGTTCTGCTTACAAAGTTTCTATAGGATTGAGGTCAGGGTTTTGTGATGGCCACTCCAATACCTTGCCTTTGTTGTCCTTAAGCCATTTTGCCACAGCTTTGGAAGTATGCTTGGGGTCTTTGTCCATTTGGAAGACCCATTTGCGACCAAGCTTTAACTTCCTGACTGATGTCTTGAGATGTTGCTTCAATATATCCACATAATTGTCCTGCCTCATGACGCCATCTATTTTGTGAAGTGCACCAGTCCCTCCTGCAGCAAAGCATCCCCACAACATGATGCTGCCACCCCCGTGCTTCACGGTTGGGATGGTGTTCTTCGGCTTGCAAGTGTCATGACGTTGCCCTCTTTGGGTACAGCGAGCACCATCCCAATCTCTGTCTCCTACAACTAGGCTGCTGTGGTCAGAGAGGTCATAAATTCCTGGAGGAGATTGTCTCTATACTGTGGCCATGAGGAGACAGAGTGAATTTTCATAGAGAACAAAGGAATTTCTTCCACCTCACAGAACTTAAGGTCTGAACAACATTTATGTTCCGGAGAAGGTATAAAAGATCGGTGAAGAATCCAGCTACGAACTGGTTCGGTTGGTACAATTTGGTGAAGCTCATGGTAGACGGTGCGGCCACATTACCATAACACTGTTTATATAATAACCTCAGATATGAGGTTTACATCTAATTGTTGTATAAGATGAATGAGTGAGGATGATACTGTTTGTAAAATTGTGTAATGTGATTTTGGACTTTTTAATGAAGGAAACTCCAATTCCCCGTTGAGTTGAACTAAATCAGAGGACCGCCCATGTGCGCAGTTAACGTAAGGCATCCTGGTACAGGCCCTTTTCTGCAATTCTGAATAAAACCCCACCTTGAGAATTTCTCAACATACCATGTTTCTCTCAATCACGAGAGGACAAAGGTTGCAGACCAGCTTACCTCGATAACGAGAGGGCCAAGGTTTGAGTAGATGGCTGAATCTTTTAACCATACCACGTGTTTAAACTCTTAGACTATCGATACCGACAGAATAAGAACAAGTCTTTGATATTAATTACTAGTCTGCAGCTAGGAATTCGGTATCATTGAACGCGAAGAACGACATGAATGAATGTCACTGAACTATCCATTCTAACCATGGCAGAGTGAGAGAGACGGACAATTCTACAAAATAATCAAACTTTCCAACAGCGATCAAGACGACACACTGAGCGTAAATATATATATTGATTGCAATTGTTCCCGAATGAGTGAGAGTTCATGTGCAAAGGATTCGCATTTCAATTGTTATAATTATCAACTCTGTAGTGACTTCTCATCTGACCCCCACTCCCCTTTTGTCTAACAAGCCGCGATGCCGGTTTAGCCCACTAGGGCACATTCCCATATCATTTCTTGTAACCATATTTACTTTGTTTGTTTGTTTGTTTGTGCACTTCTGTGATTGTGTCATGCACAAAGTAGATGTCCTAACTGACTTTCCAAAACTATAGTTTGTAAACAAGAAATTTGTGGCGTGGTTGAAAAACAAGTTTTAATAACTCCAAACTAAGTGTATGTAAACTTCCGACTTCAACTGTAAATGTGGTGAAATGTTCTGAAGTATTTATTTCATAAAAAAGGAAGAGAAACAGACACTGGAAGTAAACAATCATGTCTGCTTTCAAACCGTACCTGGTTCATTCTTGACAGTTACCAATCCACAGCAGGTCACCATTTTGGCTCCTGTATGGAGAAGTCAGGTGTCATATCATTGTCCTTTTACCGGCCTATTACTTTAATGAAGTTAAATGCCATGTGTGGCCAAGTAGGCTACTGTGGCTATTTGATCATTATGTAGGTATACCAGAATGGCCTACCATCAAAAACAATGCAAAAATGTATCTCATAACATTTTAACATGGACATAGCTGTTTTATCATTCGGCCTACAGTAGCAGCCAATGAGTGGTGTTCAATGTAGGCTTCATTCCATGAGACTTAAAACATGCAGAGCTTGACATTAACCTGTTTATCCACTTGTCTTTCAGACAAGGAGGTGACAAAATATGTTGTGTTATTTCAATGCAAGAAACCACTTTTCAAAATATAATGCATTATTATTCCCAAACCATTATTACAGAGAATCAGACAAATTATGCTAACCTGTGCCTATTGGCTACTTAGCGTATTCAAGCCTGTCTCATGTACATGGTTTGTGCTCTGGCAGGAAGCAATCACTCCCTATTGCTGACTAAAAATGATCTATAACTGGGCTAATAACTCACTAACTAGAAAAGGATATGAACTAAATGTGCACACGTGGCTACATGCTGCTCTCACTTTGATCTCCAAACAAGCGCATCTACTCAAGACCACAGCTGTAAACACAGTCCAGTTCAAAGTAAATGGCACAGATCCAAATATGGCAATGGTCTATTTGCATATAGGCCAACTGCAGCTCTGATTAGTTATGCTGCACCGTTTGGTGTAAAGTATGCGCTCAGTTGTGCGCAATAGAATCCTACTCTATTGAATCCTTCATATAACAATCTCTTGCGTAGTTTGTTTTGTTTCGTTATGTTGAATTGATAGTGGGTAATATTGTGTTGATTCAATCACAATTGACACAGTAAAGGGAAAGGTTGACAGTGTTAAAAGTGACTCCCCATCCCGCATGAGCGTACTCATCGACTGACACTAATTAGCATAACGCAACGGACATAAATATTCCTAGAAAATATTCCTATTCATGAAAATCACAAGTGAAATATATTGAGACACAGCTTAGCCTTTTGTTAATCACCCGGTCATCTCAGATTTTCAAAATATGCTTTTACAGCCAAAGATAGACAAGCATTTGTGTAAGTTTATCGATGGCCTAGCATAGCATTTTGTCCAGCTAGCAGCAGGTAACTTGGTCACGGAAATCAGAAAAGCAATCAAATTAAATCGTTTACCTTTGATGAGCTTCGGATGTTTTCACTCACGAGACTCCCAGTTAGATAGCCAATGTTCCTTTTTTCCAAAAATATAATTTTTGTAGGCGAAATAGCTCTGTTTGTTCTTCACGTTTGGCTGAGAAATCACCCGGAAATTGCAGTCACGAAAACGCCGAAAAATATTCAAAATTAGCTCCATAATAATCGACAGAAACATGGCAAACGTGGTTCATAATAAATCCTCAAGGTGTTTTTCAAATATCTATTCGATAATATAGCCACCGGGGATTGGTTTTTCAGTAGGACCGATTGGAATAATGGCTACCTCTGTATTTTTCACGAGAATCACTCTGGGAGCATCAGGTGACCACTTGCGCAATGTAGCCGCTTACAGGTATTCTCCAACATAAATGTGTAAAACTACATCACAATGCTGTAGACACCTTTGGGAATACGGAGAAAAAGTAATCTGGTTGATAGCCCATTCACTGCTCAATAGGGACGCATTGGAACGCAGCGCTTTCAAAACATGAGGCACTTCCGGATTGGATTTTTCTCAGGCTTTCGCCTGCAACATCAGTTCTGTTATACTCACAGACAATGTTGGTTTTCTATCCTAAGCTGTCAATTATATGCATATGCTAGCATCTTGTCCTGACAAAATATCCCGTTTACTACGGGAACGTTATTTTTCCAAAAATGAAAATACTGCCCCCTAGTCACAAAAGGACTAACAGGGAAAACTCTAGAAAGTTGAGTGAAGTTCAATCTTGTGGTTCTATACATGGGATGATATACAGTACCAGTGAAAAGTTTGGACACACCTACTCATTCAAGGGTTTTCCTTTATTTTTACTATGTTCTACATTGTAGAATAATAGTGAAGATATCAAAACTATGAAATAGCACATATGAAATCATGTAACAAAAGTGTTCAACAAATTAAAATACATTTTATATTTGAGATAGTTAAAGTAGCCACCCGTTGACTTGATGACAGCTTTCCACACTCTTGACATTCCCTCAACCAGCTTCACCTGGAATGCTTTTTCAACAGTCTTGAAGGAGTTCCCACATATACTGAGCACTTGTTGGCTGCTTTTCCTTCACTCTGCGGTCCAACTCATGCGAAACCATCTCAATTGGGTTGAGGTCAGGTGATTGAGGAGGCCAGGTCATCTGATGCAGCACTTCATCACTCTCCTTCTTGATCAAATAGCCCTTACACAGCCTGGAGGTGTGTTTGGTCAATGTCCTGTTGAAAAACAAAATTATACTCCCACTAAGCGCAAACCAGATGGGATGGCATATCACTGCAGAATGCTGTGGTGGCCATGCTGGTTAAGTGTGCCTTGAACTCTAAATGAATCACAGACAGTGTCACCAGCAAAGCACCCACACACCATCACACTTCCTCCTCCATGATTCACGGTGGGAACCACACATGCAGAGATAATCTGTTCACCTACTCTGCGTCTCACAAAGACATGGCGGTTGGAACCAAAAATATACAATTTGGACTCGTCAGACCAAAAGACAGATTTCCACCGGTCGAATGTCCATTGATCTTGTTTCTTGTTCAAAGTAAGTCTCTTCTTATTGGTGTCCTCAAGAAGTGGTTTCTTTGCAGTAATTCGACCATGAAGGCCTGATTCGTGCAGTCTCCTCTGAACAGTTGATGTTGAGATGTGTCTGTTACTTGTACTCTGTGAAGCATTTATTTGGGCTGCAATTTGTGATGCTGGTAACTCCAATGAATTTATCCTCTGCAGCAGAGGTAACTCTGGGTCTTCCTTTCCTGTGGCGGTCCTCATGAGACCCAGTGTCATCATAGCGCTTGAAGATACTTTCAAAGTTTTTGAAATGTTCCAGATAGACTGACCTCCATGTCTTAAAGTAATGATGGACTGTCGTTTCTCTTTGCTTATTTGAGCTGTTCTTGCCAAATAGGACCATATTCTGTATACCACCCCTACCCTGTCACAACACAACTGATTGGCTCAAACGCATTAAGAAGGAAAGAAATCCCACACCTGTTAATTGAAATGCATTCCAGGTGCTGGTTGAGAGAATGCCAAGCGTGTGCAAAGCTGTCATCAAGGCAAAGGGTGGCTACTTTGAAGAGTCTCAAATATAAAATATAGTTGGATTTGTTTAACACTTTTGGTTGCAACATGATTATTTCATAGTTGTGATGTCTTCACTTTTATTCTACAATGTAGAAAATAGTACAAATAAAGACAAACCCTTGAATGAGCAGGTGTGTCCAAACTTTTGACAGGTACTTTATACCTTCTGCGCACTTTAGAGGGAACTCTCTACACCAACTTTTTCAGTTGTTTCACAAAGCACATGATTTGGTCTCACTTTTTATAATTGACAATGACCTGGCCTGTGTTCCATAATGAGCCTGAATTCCATATAGAACCTGCCTAATAATGACAAGCCATCTTTTAAATTAGCATGCCCTTGTGCCCGAGTAAAAATGTGACAGGGAAGTGAATGACGAGTGCATAATTTCAATAGCAGGTGATTTGATCTTTCATTTGTGGACTGAGCAAGTAGCCACAACGAAGGGTTTACACAGACATTAACAATACAATTTTAAAATGACTTTTTCAAGCACTGAATTGTAATTTACAAGGACCTACATTTAAAAATGTAACTTGTTTTAATAGCCAATATAATTATATGTATTTTTAAATAAATAAAAAAAATAATATATATATAACCACCGTAAGGATAACATGTTTTAACAGGCCTACCCAATGGCATTATGAATTGACATTCAGATGATTATTTTTTACATTCTAAATATGTCAGAATAATGTGGGCATTGCCTGACTAAATAGACAGCATACTGCTGTAAAATAGGGACCTTGTAGCAGTCATAAGGACAAAGATTTTGCAGTAGTCAGGCAGATAGAGGTGCAAATGAATATTGGATTTATTTTCACAGCGCTGGTGATGGTGATAAATGTACAATTAAATTATATTTACAAACTTCTGACTTTAAAATGTGAGCATTCAAAAGAAAATGGCCTCTTATCAGGAAAAAAAAACTATCCTTACCATACAAAGCACATGTGGGTTCTCCTAGGCTCAAATGCAGCCTCCCCATTGAGTTATCAAACGTGAACAGACATGAACATCCCAAATCAGGCACTTCTAAAGAACAGGTGTGGCCGGCCATATTTTGGAGCGCAGGCCAGGTGTATCTATCTATAAATGCTCAAGCACGCAAGTTCACACATTTAACATGACGGAGAAACCAGACACATGCTCTCCAAACAAAGAAATTGACAATCGACATTGCAATACACACTGCCCTTACCCACCTTGACAAAAGGGATACATATGTGAGGATGCTGTTCATCGACTACAGCTCAGCCTTCAATACCAACCATAGTGCCCTATAAGCTCATTACAAAGCTGACAGCCCTGGGTCTGAACTGGGTCCTGGACTTCCTAATGGGTTGTCCCCCCCAGGCGGTGAATATAGGCAACATTACCTCCTTGACATTGATTCTCAACACGGGGGCCCCACAAGGGTGCGTCCTCAGTCCCCTCCTATATTCCCTGTGTACCCACGACTGCGTGCTTAACATAGTTCCAATTCCATTATCAAGTTCGCTGACGACACGACAATAGTAGGCCTGATTACCATTAACTACGTGACAGACTACTGGGAGGAGGTAGGCACTCTGATGGCATGGCACCATGTAAACAACCTCTCCTTCAACATTAGCAAAATAAAGCAGTTGATTGTGGACTTCAGGAGGAACCAGGCTGGACAAGACTCCATCCTCATCAACAGGGGTGACATGGAGACCGTCAAGGCACTTGTATGGAAAACCAAGTTGAAACAAACATCTGATGCCTTGCTCATAATAACCGCACGTGGTTTTACCTCAAAAAGCACAACAGACTAGCGCAACACCCTTCAATTGACACAGTGGGAAACAAAATGAAAGCGGCAACATCTATCATATAAACTGATCTGAAATAAAATCACAGAATAATTATATTGGAGCAGTAGAACTTCTAAATATGCTACCATAACTTCAATTGCTTTTCAAGGCCAAAATATAATTTAAGATAGGCTTATTCCGTTGACTGAATTTGGCATTGCAAATATTCAACCAACACTTTATAACACTTTCAACGCCACTCAACAACCAACCGTTTGAAAGCTGTGCATTCTCTATTCCAGAGAGACTATTGCAGGGTTCCCCAACTTAAATTTTAATTTGTAAATATATTTTTAATTGTTGGATATAAAACTGTAAAAACACCAGGAAATGAGCTCCAAGTGATTTTTATTTTGGACATCCCAAGTATTCCCACGCATAATAGAGAAACCCAAGTGATTGTACACAAATGTATGCAAGGTTTCAAATGATTGTTTTAGTCAAATATATTTGGGATTCTTGCGGTCAATATGCAGTCTACAAATGATTTGTAATTATGTTATGGTCCACGACCATCCACTCAAGAAAAATATTGGCCGTGGCTGAATATAGTTGATGAACTCTGATTTATATGTGTGCAACGCACTTGTGATTAATAATCAATTATATAGCCTAGATTAAAACAGCATTATCACAAGAACCTTCTTTACTGGCACTGACAGTCAATGTTGCACTGGAGTGTTTATGCTAACTGTGCAGCCCTGTATGTGGAGCCCTGATGCACGCACGGACAGGGGAATTCCCCTGCTGTTGTTGCTTCTTCAGAAGGTTGGTTAAATTTGGGTCAATTGCACATTGCTGTTTAATTAAATCATTTAATTTTAATAAACATTTGAAAAGCAAATTGTGAACTAAAAACTACCGTGACCAGGTACATTTCTCATTGGCACCATTGTGACCAATTCAAAATGTGTGTCGCACTGCCAAGTCAACTGGTCACAAAGACAACTGTTCTGGTCGCAGTATCGAGCCCTGGTTGATCATGCGCCATAACTGCTGGTTGCTGATAAAACATTGCTCTGTACAGTAACACAATACTGGTCTTTCCAGAACAGACAGTAATTCCTCATACAACAAATGCTTTGTGTAAAAATGGACATTTCCAAGCCTGAAGTTATTGTGAACAACAAATAATGAAATCACAGCAGCCTGATGCAATAACGTCAATATCTGTCCAGCCAGTGTAATCTCTGGTTGAACTAGTGAAATAGGATGGAATGCAATAGTCAATAATGTCAGGAGGTAGGCTGACCTGCCACTTGGAGGTCAGGTATTTCATTTGTATTCTTATTGTACGGTCCTGAGCATTAACATCCAACAATTCAAACTATATGTTGGATAAACATTGACATGAATGACATGTGACTATTACTGTCTCTTGCTAGGCACATCAGGTTCCGTCATGACTGTTAGGGTTGGGGGCAATTGTAGCACAGTAATACAATGATCCTGAGCCAAGCAGCCAAATTATGAGTACAAGTGATTTTAACTTTAATTAAGATGGTATGAATTATACAAATAATACATGTAAAATAGCCTTGATGTCAAGTAGAGCAGTGGTTTCCCAACCTCTTTCGGTTAATGTGCCAACAAGAACATTTTATTCTGTCCAGAGTACCACGGAAGAACCCCCAGAAGTGCATTTTACCAGTTAGCATATGGTCTCATGAGTCTTCAAGTACACTCTGAGGATAAGCCAAGTACACCCAGTGTTTAATATACAAAAATGACAGGATTAGTTCAAGTGGTCTCTGCGGATTAGAATACATTTTTAAAAACACACAATTGCCCCCGGTCTCCTCAACATGACCGATTTCTGAACGTTCTGCACTCCTGAACAGACCCTGAGGCGTGGTCTTTGCTTGTTGCTCTGCACAGTCATTGCGCCTATTCAAGTAACCTAAAACAAACATCCAAAAAATAAGGAGAGTGTGATATGTGGATGATATCGAATTGAATGGCTATTTCTTGCCACCGACAATCATAAGCAAAGTAGGTAATACGTCATTTCGAAATGTCTGATAAAATGTACAATATTTTGAGAACCTGAATGCTTTCTCATAAATAGGCGAATCATCCTATAAACGACGCATTCATGTAACGTATTACCTTGACATATGTGATAGGCTAGTTTTCAATGGTTTCCTTTTACTGGTCCTGGAGATAAAATCACACCGTTTCAACGTTCGTGTAGCATTAATATCAGAGTAGGCTACTTCTTCCTGGTTTATAAAGATTAACGTCAATAGAAAACATTGCGCAATCAACTCATTGGCCAGTGTTCATAGTCACGCCTGCTCTCTTCCTTACCATTGGTGAAAAGACACATTGGGCCATTCAACCAATCGTTGTTTTTGTGTCTGTAGCGCGGGTTTTTACGACCTTATAATGCTTTAAACGTATTATTAGACATTTATTTCTATTGGCTATAGCAATTCGTCAATGGACTGAACACTGAACATATCTGTATGGTTCTCGTGTTTATGGCTAGTCAATTCATTGGTTATCTACTCAGAGTGAAGTATGGTGTCGCCACATTCCGCTGCCCATATTAGGCTTAAAAAGACGTTAATGGGGTCTTCTAGCCTACTCATCATACCTAACACTCCTCATGGACTATATTAATCAGGTGTGTTAAAGCAGGGCTGGAACAAAAGCCTGCACTCCCAGTGACTCTCCAGGAGGGTTCGGCTACTCCTATTCTAGGTTCCATGCAGAAGGAACAGAGTGAAGTCATTAAGAAAATAGATACAATGACCAATTAAGATGTAGATTGTGATAGATTTTAATCAAGTGCAGTCATATATGAGGAATTACATGAATACAGAGACACAGTGTTACATGATCACACAGTAAAGGCACTGGGATAGGCACTCATCTAGCTTTGCATATTATCCACAACTCCTTCCTGCATGCATTTGGCCCCATATACATGGATAATGGATACATACAATATACATAGAATGTTTTTTCCACGTTATTTCAATAAAATGACATTGAACCAAGGTGGAATAGACGTTGAATTGACAACTGTGCCCAGTGGGAAGCCATTTTTTTCCAAGCATTTGGAGCAAGCATAAGGCAATAATTTTGGTTAGTGATGACAAGTACTGCATACACATTGTTTCCAGTAGTCTATATGGAATTGATAACCAAAGCAAAGTCTAAACAAGTTTAGCTGTATACGTCACACGTAGATGAATGTTGATATGTTAATAACAACCAATACATTGAGATACATAAGTGTCCCAACAGTAAATGACAATAGGCTGATATAGGTAAGAGGTTGATAATTAGGCTTGTTTAGGCGGATACAGTTGCTAGCTCCACCAGTTTGCTTGGAGTAGGGGACTAGGAGCAGGCAGGGTTGTGTGAAAATCTCACCCCAGGTAGAGTAGCAGGCGTATGGGGGACAGATTGAGGACTGGGAGGGTGAACATGTCAGAGTCCCAGGGTGTCTTTCTGCACTTGGCAACCCAGAAGGGTGTTTCCAGCCTGGACACACTCAGACACACTGGCCACTGAAACACACAACATCACCAGGACAGGCATCATTATACTGTGGCATCATGGTGGCAAGGATGGGCAAAATGTATCTTCAACACTTGTTTGAAGACAAAATACCACCAACATTGTCTTGTGAATGATTATATTCAAAATACAAATATATTTGCCATTTAAGTAATATGGTGGATCTCTACTAGGAAATTGCTTTCACCTGAACAATTTCTTTCCAAATCAGGGCAGATGAAGGACAAGAGTTGCCAGGACTATGAGTGTAAGCTATAGCTTACCTTTCTGAGCCTGAATCCATGATACTGCCTTCATAGCCAGAAACTGCCAATCCTCCTGAGCCTCCATCTTGAAACCATAGAGCCATATCAGGGCTAAAACTGTGGCCCACACCTCCTGGTCCACCTTAGTAAGGGAGAGACAGACATACAGATGAGAGACAGGGAGAGTAAGGGATAGAGAAAGAGAAAGATGAGAAAGAGAGAGGAAAGAGGCAGAAGTTAAGGACGCTGAGACATGAGATTCAGTTCAATGGTCATCATGCCTTTGTCCAGATCTGATGGTCTTTCTATAGAGCACACGCGCAGACACTCTGTGAAAGTGCATCATCTTGCAGCATGCTCATCTATTTTCGGTTCATCCTGCTGCATGTGGAAACGCCATATCAGTTTATTTCTGTGGACCCACCTGTGCAGGCTTTGGCTTGGACACCTCCTCCTCTGTCTTCACCAGCACCTCAGCCAATGCTGCCTCTAGGACCCAGGAACCAGAGGCCTTCTGAAGGGAGATCAGCTGGAGGAGAGGGTCCCTCATAGGCTTAGAGGTTGGGGCTGGAGAGTCAAAGTCTATTGGGATTGGACAACATAATTGAAATCGAAATGCTTCCTTAATGTACATTAATACCTCAACCCAAACTCTAATCCTAACCGTTGCAGTTAAATCCTTTTGCTGTGTCACAATAAAAAATAGCATCAAACACAGTAACAATTTGCAGGTATTTGGAATTAGGTTAAAACAGACATTAACATCTGTCCCAAATGACCTTCTTCATCACAGTCTTCGTCACATTCTAATACTTCACAAGCACCTGAAAAACGTATATTCGTTGAATATTCCCATTAACACAAGTCTATCAATAATTGATTAACTAAATAATCTAATCACAGTTTACTTCTAAAATAAATCAATATTAATTATGTGATTCCAACACTTCTGTAAAAGCTATGAAATGTGAAATAAAGCTATAAAATGTGTATTGTCGAGGGCTTCCTGTGACGCAACTTAGGAAATGGCTGCCTGATTTTTCATACTGCACATCGGTTGGTTTTTTCCCCCCTAAATTCAAGTATTTACTCTGAGCATTATAGTAACTTACTTTAAAATGGAAAAGAAGTAGGAAAAGGTTGTGGAGCTACAACAATAGTTTGTAACAAGACAGGAGAAGCTAAAATCGTAGTCTAAACAGAGATGGCTCATGCTAGCGCAAATAAGTTAGCAGCAGCAAAAGTATCCCAATTTCATGAGGTGATAAAGGAGGATTTGCGCAATGCGCTCACAGGCTTTCAAGAAGAACTTCGAGAAGATGTACGAAAATAACTAAAGGAGTTCAACATGGACATTAACCACAAACTCAAAGAAAACAAACAACTTCACAGCATATCTACAAAAATGTGGGATGCAGATCAGCACATTTGGGAAACAGACACATAGAACACTGCAGTCAAGGGTGCACTTGTAAAGTCTTTGAAAAGCCATCATGCACTACAGGCAAAAGTGACAGAACAACAGTTTTTCACTTCATAATAACATAATAACTTTATTCCGTGGCAGAGGGCACAGAAAAAGACTCGATGCCCACCTTCGTGGAGGGTCTATTCAAATAAATACTTGAAGATGACACAGACCTGAGACTCGAGAGAGCACACAGAGTTCTGGCCTCAAAAACCCCCAGCTGGATCCCACCATAATCCATCGTTTTTCCCCACGCAGCCTGGAAAAAGCCTGTTAACTTCCAAGGCCAATGAGTGTTCTTTGATCATGACTACACGGGAGAAATACTGAAAAGGAAGTAAGGAATTACACCCCTATCAAGAAGGCACAAAAAGACAAAGGGATTCACTTTTAAACACCATTCCCGGCAAAAATGTAATGGCCCGGTTACATACGAGCAATGCAGACGAGGCGGCGGAGGACCTGAAGTCGAGGGGCATCTCAGTGAAGTATACCACCAGGAGAAAGTAGTCTTCACCGGCGGAAAGACTCAAGCAAGTCACCTCGGCAAGAGAACGCTCACATTCGACAGAGACTCAGGCATTTCCAGTGAGAAGATGTAAAACACTGAATTAGATTTAACAGACTTAATAGTTACCGCTAGCTGTTAGACATATTGGGTTGTTACGGTTGACATTGCAATAGGTAAATGTCTCCCCTATTTTTCCCCACTACTGAGCAAGGGGGAGTAGCCAAAAGTACATGCCTTTATGGACACATTATGTCTGGTCAACTTAATAACATATCTATTAGCTAACAATGAATGACACAGCGATAACAGGGTGACAGAAAGGCATATCATGGGGAGGATTCATGATATGCACGTATGACCTATATACACTGCTCAAAAAAATTAAGGGAACACTAAAATAACACATCCTAGATCTGAATGAATGAAATATTCTTATTAAATACTTTTTTCTTTACATAGTTGAATGTGCTGACAACAAAATCAGACAAAAATTATCAATGGAAATCAAATTTATCAACCCATGGAGGTCTGGATTTGGAGTCACATTCAAAATTAAAGTGGAAAACCACCCTCCAACTTTGATGTAATGTCCTTAAAACAAGTCAAAATGAGTCTCAGTAGTGTGTGTGGCCTCCACCTGCCTGTATGACCTCCCTACAACGCCTGGGCATGCTCCTGATGAGGTGGCGGATGGTCTCCTGAGGGATCTCCTCCCAGACTGCAGTCACCTATCCGGACCCGTTTCACTGCCTACGCGGAGTCCCACCGGGCCTTCACAACTGGACTGCCGACGTTATCTACCTGAAGGAGATCCGGCTGGCTCCTCTGTCGCGACGTTACGCCCATCTGCGGCCCGCTAACCGTTAGCTGTCTTACCGGCTGCTATCTGAATAGACAATCGGACAATTTATTTATTTTTATTATTATTATTATGTTTTCTTCTCGGGCCTCTATAACTATATCTATTGTTCTTATTTTTGTTGTTGTTGTGTGATTTGGATTAATCCCCTCTACCTCACGGAACCCCACTAATCTACTGACCGAACGCAAGAGGTGGCTAACAACAGACTCCATCCTATGCTAGCTTGCTACCGGTTGGCTTGGCTAGCTGTCTAAATCGCCGTGACCCTCAACCAACCTCTCCACTCACTGGACCCTTTTGATCACTCGACTAAGCATGCCTCTCCTTAATGTCAATATGTCTTGTCCATTGCTGTTCTGGTTAGTGTTTATTGGCTTATTTCACTGTAGAGCCTCTAGTCCTGCTCACTATACCTTATCCAACCTATTAGTTCCACCACCCACACATGCAATGACATCTCCTGGTTTCAATGTTTCTAGAGACAATATCTCTCTCTTCATCACTCAATACCTAGGTTTACCTCCACTGTATTCACATCCTACCTTACCTTTGTCTGTACATTATACCTTGATGCTATTTTATCGCCCCCAGAAACCTCCTTTTACTCTCTGTTCCAGACGTTCTAGACGACCAATTCTTATTGCTTTTAGTCGCACCCTTATTCTACTCCTCCTATGTTCCTCTGGCGATGTAGAGGTGAATCCAGGCCCTGCAGTGCCTAGCTCCACTCCTATTCCCCAGGCGCTCTCTTTTGACGACTTCTGTAACCGTAATAGCCTTGGTTTCATGCATGTTAACATTAGAAGCCTCCTCCCTAAGTTTGTTCTATTCACTGCTTTAGCACACTCTGCCAACCCGGATGTTCTAGCTGTGTCTGAATCCTGGCTTAGGAAGACCACCAAAAATTCAGACATTTTAATTCCAAACTACAACATTTTCAGACAAGATAGAACTGCCAAAGGGGGCGGTGTTGCAATCTACTGCAAAGATAGCCTGCAGAGTTCTGTCCTACTATCCAGGTCTGTACCCAAACAATTTGAACTTCTACTTTTAAAAATCCACCTCTCTAAAAACAAGTCTCTCACCGTTGCCGCCTGCTATAGACCACCCTCTGCCCCCAGCTGTGCTCTGGACACCATATGTGAACTGATTGCCCCCCATCTATCTTCAGAGCTTGTGCTGCTAGGCGACCTAAACTGGAACATGCTTAACACCCCAGCAATCCTACAATCTAAACTTGATGCCCTCAATCTCACACAAATTATCAATGAACCTACCAGGTACCTCCCCAAAGCCTTAAACATGGGCACCCTCATAGATATCATCCTAACCAACTTCCAGTCTAAATACACCTCTGCTGTCTTCAACCAAGATCTCAGCGATCACTGCCTCATTGCCTGCATCCGTAATGGGTCAGCGGTCAAACGACCTCCTCTCATCACTGTAAAACGCTCCCTGAAACACTTCAGCGAGCAGGCCTTTCTAATCGACCTGGCCGGGGTATCCTGGAAGGATATTGACCTCATCCCGTCAGTAGAGGATGCCTGGATATTTTTTTAAAATGCCTTCCTAACCATCTTAAATAAACATGCCCCATTCAAGAAATGTAGAACCAGGAACAGATATAGCCCTTGGTTCTCCCCAGACCTGACTGCCCTTAACCAACACAAAAACATCCTATCGCGTTCTGCATTAGCATCGAACAGCCCCCGTGATATGCAGCTGTTCAGGGAAGCTAGAAACCATTATACACAGGCAGTTAGAAAAGCCAAGGCTAGCTTTTTCAAGCAGAAATTTGCTTCTTGCAACACTAACTCAAAAAAGTTCTGGGACACTGTAAAGTCCATGGAGAATAAGAACACCTCCTCCCAGCTGCCCACTGCACTGAAGATAGGAAACACTGTCACCACTGATAAATCCACCATAATTGAAAATTTCAATAAGCATTTTTCTACTGCTGGCCATGCTTTCCACCTGGCTACTCCTACCCCTGTCAACAGCACTGCACCCCCAACAGCAACTCGCCCAAGCCTTCCCCATTTCTCCTTCTCCCAAATCCATTCAGCTGATGTTCTGAAAGAGCTGCAAAATCTGGACCCCTACAAATCAGCCGGGCTAGACAATCTGGACCCTTTCTTTCTAAAATTATCTGCCGAAATTGTTGCCACCCCTATTACTAGCCTGTTCAACCTCTCTTTCGTGTCGTCTGAGATTCCCAAAGATTGGAAAGCAGCTGCGGTCATCCCCCTCTTCAAAGGGGGGGACACTCTTGACCCAAACTGCTACAGACCTATATCTATCCTACCATGACTTTCTAAGGTCTTCGAAAGCCAAGTCAACAAACAGATTACCGACCATTTTGAATCTCACCATACCTTCTCTGCTATGCAATCTGGTTTCAGAGCTGGTCATGGGTGCACCTCAGCCACGCTCAAGGTCCTAAACGATATCTTAACCGCCATCGATAAGAAACATTACTGGGCAGCTGTATTCATTGATCTGGCCTAGGCTTTCGACTCTGTCAATCACCACATCCTCATCGGCAGACTCAACAGCCTTGGTTTCTCAAATGATTGCCTCGCCTGGTTCACCAACTACTTCTCTGATAGAGTTCAGTGTGTCAAATCGGAGGGTCTGTTGTCCGGACCTCTGGCAGTCTCTATGGGGGTGCCACAGGGTTCAATTCTTGGACCGACTCTCTTCTCTGTATACATCAATGAGGTCGCTCTTGCTGCTGGTGAGTCTCTGATCCACCTCTACGCAGACGACACCATTCTGTATACTTCCGGCCCTTCTTTGGACACTGTGTTAACAACCCTCCAGGCAAGCTTCAATGCCATACAACTCTCCTTCCGTGGCCTCCAATTGCTCTTAAATACAAGTAAAACTAAATGCATGCTCTTCAACCGATCGCTACCTGCACCTACCCGCCTGTCCAACATCACTACTCTGGACGGCTCTGACTTAGAATACGTGGACAACTACAAATACTTAGGTGTCTGGTTAGACTGTAAACTCTCCTTCCAGACCCATATCAAACATCTCCAATCCAAAGTTAAATCTAGAATTGGCTTCCTATTTCGCAACAAAGCATCCTTCACTCATGCTGCCAAACATACCCTTGTAAAACTGACCATCCTACCAATCCTCGACTTTGGCGATGTAATTTACAAAATAGCCTCCAATACCCTACTCAACAAATTGGATGCAGTCTATCACAGTGCAATCCGTTTTGTCACCAAAGCCCCATATACTACCCACCATTGCGACCTGTACGCTCTCGTTGGCTGGCCCTCGCTTCATACTCGTCGCCAAACCCACTGGCTCCATGTCATCTACAAGACCCTGCTAGGTAAAGTCCCCCCTTATCTCAGCTCGCTGGTCACCATAGCATCTCCCACCTGTAGCACACGCTCCAGCAGGTATCTCTCTAGTCACCCCCAAAACCAATTCTTTCTTTGGCCGCCTCTCTTTCCAGTTCTCTGCTGCCAATGACTGGAACGAACTACAAAAATCTCTGAAACTGGAAACACTTATCTCCCTCACTAGCTTTAAGCACCAACTGTCAGAGCAGCTCACAGATTACTGCACCTGTACATAGCCCACCTATAATTTAGCCCTATCAACTACCTCTTTCCCAACTGTATTTAATTTATTTATTTATTTTGCTCCTTTGCACCCCATTATTTTTATTTCTACTTTGCACATTCTTCCATTGCAATACTACCATTCCAGTGTTTTACTTGCTATATTGTATTTACCTTGCCACCAAGGCCTTTTTTGCCTTTACCTCCCTTCTCACCTCATTTGCTCACATTGTATATAGACTTGTTTATACTTTATTATTGACTGTATGTTTGTTTTACTCCATGTGTAACTCTGTGTTGTTGTATCTGTCGAACTGCTTTGCTTTATCTTGGCCAGGTCGCAATTGTAAATGAGAACTTGTTCTCAACTTGCCTATCTGGTTAAATAAAGGTAAAATAAAATAAAATAAAAAAAGACCTGGACTAAAGCATCCGCCAACTCCTGGACAGTCTGTGGTGCAACGTGGCGTTGGTGGATGGAGCGAGACATGATGTCCCAGATGTGCTCAATTGGATTCAGGTCTGGGGAACAGGCTGGCCAGTCCATAACATCAATGCCTTCCTCTTGCAGGAACTGCTGACACACTCCAGCCACATGAGGTCTAGCATTGTCTTGCATTAGGAGGAACCCAGCAACATATGGTCTCACAAGGGGACTGAGGATCTCATCTAATGGCAGTCAGGCTACCTCTGGCGAGCACATGGAGGGTTGTGCGGCCCCCCAAAGAAATGCCACCCCACACCATGACTGACCCACCGCCAAACCGCTCATGCTGGAGGATGTTGCAGGCAGCAGAACGTTCTCCACGGCGTCTCCAGACTCTGTCACGTCTGCTCAGTGTGAATCTGCTTTCATCTGTGAAGAGCACAGGGCGCCAGTGGCGAATTTGCCAATCTTGGTGTTCTCTGGCAAATGCCAAACGTCCTGCACGGTGTTGGGCTGTAAGCACAACCCCCACCTGTGGACGTCGGGCCCTCATACCACCCTCATGGAGTCTGTTTCTGACCGTTTGAGCAGACACATGCACATTTGTGCTCTCACATGCACATCTGCTGGAGGTCATTTTGCAGGGCTCTGGCAGTGCTCCTCCTGCTCCTCCTTGCACAAAGGTGGAGGTAGCGGTCCTGCTGCTGGGTTGTTGCCCTCCTACGGCCTCCTCCACGTCTCCTGATGTACTGGCCTGTCTCCTGGTAGCGCCTCTATGCTCTGGACACTACGCTGACAGACAGCAAACCTTCTTGCCACAGCTCGCATTGATGTTCCATCCTGGATGAGCTGCACTACCTGAGCCACTTGTGTGGGTTGTGGACTCCGTCTCATGCTACCACTAGAGTGAAAGCACAAACAGCATTCAAAAGTGACCAAAACATCAGCCAGGAAGCATAGGAACTGAGAAGTGGTCTGTGGTTATCACCTGCAGAACCACTCCTTTATCGGGGGTGTCTTGCTAATTGCCTATAATTTCCACCTGTTGTCTATTCCATTTGCACAACAGCATGTGACATTTATTGTCAATCAGTGTTGCTTCCTAAGTGGACAGTTTGATTTCACAGAAGTGTGATTGACTTGGAGTTACATTGTGTTGTTTAAGTTATTTATTTTTTTGAGCAGTGTATTTTTCTCTTGTAATTAACCGATGTGTTTAAGTGACGAAAAGGGTGCCCTTTTTATTTTTGGTTCCAACAGGTGCGTCTCGGATTTTGATATTTGAGTGAGGGGCTTTTCAAATTCCAGAGGCAAGAGACAGTCCACTGACACGGGAGTCCAAATAACAAACTATTTTCCCACTTTGGTTTACCTTTTTAATTGTTCTTGTTTTAGAGTTCATTTTTAGGTTCATATTAAGCAGGCTGTTATGGTGCACAGGTTTTATGGTTTATATCGATGCGTCATCGAGAATTTAAGGTCATCAGTCTCAAACGGACTGGGGAGTGCCATCGAGAGAAGTAAGGTAATAGCAAAGAAGAAACGGGAGAGAGTTGAAATACTATTCTGGCGGGAAACTTCCTTATCCCCTCCTGAACACAAGAACTCAAGAAAATGGCATATAGGAATAGCTTTTTTTCTTCTTATAACATGGGTAGAAGGGGCATTGGAATCTTGATCCCAAATTCAGTTAACTTTGAGTTTATATCAGACGTAAAAGGGTAAATTTATATTTGTTAAATGTAAACTGGATAACAAGGAATTTACATGATTTAATGCATACGTGCCTCTGGAGAGTGACATGGTCTTGTACAGGAAGGTGTTTGATTTACCGTAATTTCCGGACTATAAGCCGCTACTTTATTCCCACACTTTGAACCCTGCGGTTTATACAATGACGCGGCTAATTTATGGATTTTTCCCGCTTTCACAAGATTCATGCCGCCAAAAAACTGAGCACCGTCACATAATGTGACGTAAATCGAGCGCGCTCAAACTTCCCATCATTCTGATTACGGTACTCATTTTGTCACCCTCATCATGGCAAAGACAGAGAAATGCATATGATGCAGCTTTCATGTTGAAGGCGATCGGTCTGGCTGTTGGAAAAGGAAATAGAGCTGCTGCACGGGAGCTTGGCCTTAATGAGTCGATGACAAGACGTTGGAAACAGCAGCGTGAGGAACTGACTCAGTGCAAAAAGACAACAAAAGCTTTCAGAGGGAAGAAAAGCAGATGGCCCGAACTAGAAAATGAGCTTGAAGACTGGGTCAACACACAGAGAGCAGATGGCCGAGGTGTTTCAACTGTGCAGATCCGACTGAAAGCCAAAACAATCACCACCGCAATGAAGTTTGAGGATTTTAGAGGTGGACCATCGTGGTGTCTAAGATTTATGAGACGTAAAGGCCTGTCCATCAGGGTACGGACGAGTCTGTGTCAGCAGCTCCCTCCCGACTACGAGGAAAAAGTTTCAAACTTCCGCAAATTCACTGTAACAAGCTGTGTTTCGTTTAAAAGCCTATTTATTTTTGTTACAAGCCGTGTTTCGTTTAAAGGCTGTGTAAAGTTAATTTGTTTCAATGTACCGGTAGGCACGTGCGGCTTATTTATGTACAAAATACATAATTTTTTTAAATTCAGAAATTACGGTAATTGCCACAGAAACCTCTGGCACTCTTATCTGTGGAGGGAATTTTAATATAGATTTTAAACTCAAAATAGGACAGCACAAATCAAAATATGAAAATGAACCTGGTTGCTAAAAAGATCAATAGGATATTACAGGATTTAGGACTCCATGTATGACGTGACATCCACATGTCAGATAGGGAATATGGTTTTTACTCAGCCCGCCACACTGAATACTCCAATTTAGACTACTTTTTTATATACAGTACAGAAAGGCACAAGCTTAAGGATTGTAGGGTCGGTCAGAGCGACTTATCAGATCATAAGGGAGTTTGCCTAACTCAACTCCTTGATCGCAAACCAATAAATACTGTATAGAGGCTTAATACAAGCATGCTGAATGATGGAGACTCAGAAAACAACAAGCACAAAATAACATTTTCAAAATAAAAGACCCTAAAACAAAGAAGATTACATGCAAATTGGATGAAATACAGAATGCATTTGAGTCATACTATACAAATCTGTACAAGCAACCAGAGAAAGAGCATTTTTTTAAACTTACTTCATCCCCCATCAATTGGGACAGAGCAACATGATAGACATACTTCAGAAATAACCACTTCAGAAATGAATAATGCAATATCTCCAGGCACTAAGCAAACAAATCTCCAGGCACTAATGGCTTTCCTTCAGAATGGGCTAAGTTTGATGGGACAACAAATTATCGAAACAGTTACATATTATTAAAACATTCCCCAACCAGAAACCGTGGATTGATGGAAGCATTCGCGCAAAACTGAAAGTGCGAACCACTGCTTTGAATCAGGGCAAGGTGACCGGAAACATCACCGAATACAAACAGTGTAGCTATTCCCTCCGCAAGGCAATCAAACAAGCTAAACGTCAGTATAGAGACGAAGTGGGGTCGCAATTCAAAGGCTCAGACACGAGAGTTATGTGGCAGGGTCTACAGTCAATCACGAACTACAAAAGAAAAACCAACCCCGTCGCGGACCACGATGTCTTGCTCCCAGACAGACTAAACAACTTCTTTGCTCACTTTGAGGACAATACAGTGCCACTGACATGGCCCGCTACCAAAACCTGCGGGCTCTCCTTCACTGCTGCCGACGTGAGTAAAACATTTAAACGTGTTAACCCTTGAAAGGCTGCAGGCCCAGACGGCATCCCCGGCCGCGTCCTTAGAGCATGTGCAGACCAGCTGGCTGGTGTGTTTACGGACATATTCAATCAATCCTTATTCCAGTATGCTGTTCCCACATGCTTAAAGAGGGCCACCATTGTTCCTGTTCCCAAGAAAGCTAAGGTAACTGAGCTAAATGACTACCGCCCTGTAGCACTCACTTCCGTCATCATGAAGTGCTTTGAGTGACTAGTCAAGGACCATATCACCTCCACCCTACCTGACACCCTAGACCCATTACAATTTGCTTACCGCCCCAATAGGTCCACAAACGACGCAATCGCCATCACACTGCACACTTCCCTAACCCATCTGGACAAGAGGAATACCTATGTAAGAATGCTGTTCATCGATTACAGCTCAGCATTTAACACCATAGTACCCTCCAAACTCGTCATTAAGCTCGGGACCCTGGGTCTCGACCACGCCCTGTGCAACTGGGTCCTGGACTTCCTGACGGGCCACCCCCCCAGGTGGTGAGGGTAGGTAACAACATCTCCACCCCGCTGATCCTCAACACTGGGTCCACACAAGGGTGCATTCTCAGCCCTCTCCTGTACTCCCTGTTCACCCACGACTGCGTGGCCATCCACGCCTCCAACTCAATCATCAAGTTTGCAGACGACACTACAGTGGTAGGCTTGATTACCAACAACGACGAGACGGCCTACAGGGAGGAGGTGAGGGCCCTCGGAATGTGGTGTCAGGAAAATAACCTCACACTCAATGTCAACAAAACAAAGGAGATGATTTTGGACTTCAGGAAACAGCAGAGGGAGCACCCCCCTATACACATTGACGGGACAGTAGTGGAGAGGGTAGAAAGTTTTAAGTTCCTCGGCGTACACAACACGTATAAACTGAAATGGTCCACCCACAGACAGCATGGTGAAGAAGGCGCAGCAGCAGCTCTTCAACATCAGGAGGCTGAAGAAATGCCACTTCCTGTTCACCCCGCTGTCATCCAGAAGGCGAGGTCAGTACAGGTGCATCAAAGCTGGGACCGAGAGACTGAAAAGCAGCTTCTATCTCAAGGCCATCAGACTGTTAAACAGCCATCACTAACATTGAGTGGCTGCTGCCAATATACTGACTCAACTCTAGCCACTTTAATAATGGAAAAATTGAGGTAATAAATGTACCACTAGCCACTTTAAACAATGTCACTTTATATAATGTTTACATAGCCTACATTACTCTTCTCATGTGTATATACTGTACGCTATACCATCTACTGCATCTTGCCATCTTGATGTAATTAAATATATCACTAGCCACTTTAAACAATGCCACTTTATATAATGTTTTCATACCCTACATTACTCATCTCATATGTATATACTGTACTCTATACCATCTACTGCATCTTGCCTATGCCTTTCGGCCATCACTCATTGATTTATTTTTATGTACATATTCTTATTCATTCCTTTACACTTGTGTATAAGGTCGTTGTTGTGAAATTGTTAGATGACTTGTTAGATAGTACTGCATGGTCGGAACTAGAAGCACAAGCATTTCGCTACACTCGCATTAACATCTGCTAACCATGTGTATCTGACAAATAACATTTGATTTGATTTACTAGAACCTAATACCTCAACCGCTCCATTATATCGCCAGTGGCTAACTGGGACCCTGACCCTAACTGGGTCACCCTGACCCTAATCATCACGGTAAAATATTTGTGCTGTGAATAATACAGTCAAAATAAACAAATATTTACAAGTTTGCAAATTACAAACCTTGTTTAGAGAAGAATCCAACTTGCACCAGGACACAAGAAGCCAGGAGGTAAAGGACGAAGAGCAGTATTAGTAACTTCCTCAATCATTCAACGCGAATCACACAAATTAAAATGCATTTATTTTTTAAAACTAAACAAATCTCCAGGCACTAATGGCTTCCCTTCAGAATGGGCAAAGTTTGTTCTGACAACAAATGATCACATACTGTTATCTAATACCTCAACCTCTCCATTATAATCGCCAGTGGCTAACTGGGTCACCCTGACCCTAACTGGGTCACCCTGACCCTAATTATCGCAGTAAAATATTTGTGCTGGGAATAACACAGTCAAAATAGAATATTAAAAAGTTTGCAAATTACATACGTTGTTTAGAGAAGAATCCTATTTGCACCAGGACACAAGAAACCAGGAGGTAAAGGACCAAGAGCAGTATTAGTAACTTCCTCAATCATTCAACGCGAATCACACAAATTAAAATGCATTTCTTTTTTAAACCTAAACAAGTGTAGTTTAAACGTACCCTTCACCCTAGAGGCGAGCGAACCTTCGGCCTTCTTTTTAGCAGACATACCTTAATACAAATGAACAGTGATTGTATTAACAGGGTCTAGAATTAGTATGTTTATTATAAACTCATAAACGGATACTTATGCATAATTGAAATATGGTAATATCCTCAAATCATGCAAATTTGCTTCTAAACCAAATAGACTTGGTGCTTACTGCTTCTTTTATGCATCTTACACTTACTCTTTGTGCCGACCACAAACTCTGACGCAGAGCACATAAGCTGATCAGCTCGATCATCGAGTTCAGATAGTTTCATATCGCGCTCAAGTACACTACTGCTAAAATCCCAATCTGCACAAAACATGAAGATCCACAATACAAATTATAAAGTGGTTAAATTTCCACCCACACCAACAATGGTATTAATTTAAAGAATAAATCAGTCAATTCAATTTGTATAAGTACCTTGTATTGTTTGTTCACATAAAATGAATCTGCAACAGTAACAATGTAACCGTGGCAAAGTAGCACAAACCTGTCAGTGAACATCCCCTTAGATCCAACACTGAGAAAGAAGGGAAAAACACAGGTCACTGGGTTACAAACATGAAGGTACACGCACCAAACTCATTAATGACTAAACTATGAAGATTCTGTCTTACACGTGCAGGGGGCACAGATTGAGACACTTCAGCTCACGGTTACCATTTATTTAGCGCCGTTTACATATCTGCATAAAATAATTTCCTTGCACAGCCTCTCCCCGTCACACAAACACTCACTCACTTGGTGTGGGGACATGTCTGCGTAGCAGCTGTCCTTGCAGGGCCTCTCACCGTCACACAAACACTCACTCACTTGGTGTGGGGACATGTCTGCGTAGCAGCTGTCCTTGCAGTGCCTCTCACCGTCACACAAACACTCACTCACTTGGTGTGGGGACATGTCTGCGTAGCAGCTGTCCTTGCAGGGCCTCTCACCGTCACACAAACACTCACTCACTTGGTGTGGGGACATGTCTGCGTAGCAGCTGTCCTTGCAGTGCCTCTCACCGTCACACAAACACTCACTCACTTGGTGTGGGGACATGTCTGCGTAGCAGCTGTCCTTGCAGGGCCTCTCCCCGTCACACAAACACTCACTCACTTGGTGTGGGGACATGTCTGCGTAGCAGCTGTCCTTGCAGGGCCTCTCCATCTCTTTTGTGGATAGCGATGAAGGCAGTAAAGGCACTGCTCACTCCTGATTGGATGCTGAGCTCTATCAACTTCTCTTTCACTCCCTCCTTCCCACCATCCTGCTCCCTCTCTTCCACCTCCAGGGATTGGATTAGGGTTCGAGCACCCAGCCTGTGGACGGTCATTCTGGAGAGGAGGGACAGAGAGAAGAATTAGAGGAAAGAGCGAGAGAGAGAAGAGTTAGAGGGATATAGAGATTAAGATGGTGGAGTGGGGGAGAGGAGGGATAGAGAGATTAAGATGGTGGAGTGGGGGGAGAGGAGGGATATAGAGATCAAGACGGTGGAGTGGGGGAGACGAGGGTCGATGATAAGATGGGGGTACCTACAGTACTATATATATATATATATATCAAACCATACTACATAGCTGAAATGCATTAGAAGTGCTGGCACAGTTTATATTAATGGAGTGTCATGGCAGTGTTGCCTGTAAATAGTGGCACATTCTCTTAAAATGCATCTGACCAAGGCCTGCAGTGTTGTTTTTACCCAGTGTCCTCTGCAGGCTTAAGACTGAAGCTCAGCTGGTTCTCAACAGGCTGCTTGGCCAGGCTGTACTTCACTGTCACCGAGCCCTCTGTGTCCCCCGATCTCTGAGCGGAGGAGAGAATGAGAGAGAGCGAGAAAGAGACCGACAGAACGAGAGAAAGAAAACAAGTAAATACAGGGTTGAGTGAAACACGTGGACCGTGACCCAAAATATAGTTGTCTTACAAATAAGTTATGACCTTACCAGTGTCATTTGAACATTGACAAATTGTATGTTAAACAATATTAACATTCATAACAGTAGAAGGCAGAGTCCTCACCTCCCCAGTGAGCTGGGCATACAGAAGTGCCCTGTGGCCCTGGAAGAGCACTCTGATTGGTGGAGACAGAGGGGTGACAGACACCTCCTTTGGGACATTCCACTTGACTGAGATGTCCACCACAGCTGGCTGCAGGGCAAACCGGAGAGACTGCATCGCCTGAGGGAGGAGTGTTAAGGAGGTGGGAGAGTGGTAAAAAATGTCATTAAAAAAAGGAAAGAGATAAAACAAGAGAGAATAAGGAAGGTGATAAATGTTTATAACCAATACAGCCCTCAATTTACACATGCACACACACTGATAAGCTCTCTTACTTTGGGCTGCATCCTGTCCTGTCCTGTGATAAACTGTGCGTGCCCTCTGGCCTGCTTGGCCACCCCAGAAATGAGAGCAGTGCTGGCCCCCTCCCCGATCCCAAAGGAGAAACACCTGACAGGGACACACCCAGGAAACACTGTTATTGTTGTTATCAAATACCAAAATAAATCCATATCACTTGTATCATTTTCTTGTCCTCGTGGGGTGACTGAAAACACAGACAGGTTGGGTAGGTTTACTTTAGATTGGGTTTTACAATTCATCTTTTGAGTCAAAAAGACCAGTGTTTAGACCTTTACTTTCCAGACAGGCGCAGTGGGTTCTGTAACAAACTCTATTAAAACCAGTTAGTCCAATTCTTTCAGGTGGGAGGTGACAGAGCTATCTATGGGATCTCTGCCCCAACTAGGTAATGATAGGGGAAACAGTGCTTGTGGGCCCACCTGTGAGAACCGGCATTCGTCTTCACCAGATCCAGGACTTCCTTGGTGTTCTCCACCTCACCGTCAGTGAACAAGAAGAGCTGTGGAGGACAGAGCGGGTATGTTGATAATGTGTCAACGTTAAATAATGTACGTGCAGCACTGATACTGAGAATGTTTCCTTAGTAACCAAAAACACAGGTCTATTTGGTGTCCCAGTAATACCACACTCAAAATACACTGTTTGGTTGGGTGTTACTCTGTAACTAAACATGCCCAAAAGGGAATTCCCTCATGGTCTAAGACATTGGTTGCTCCCGTGGGAGACCAGGGTTCATATCCTGCGTGTTACACATGAAAAGGTGGGAGGAGTTTCAGGTGTTTCAAGAGGAACCTGTATGAATCACTGTGTGTGTGTGTGTGTGTGTGTGTAAGGTATATAGAAGGCCAATGAGTGAGATGATTAGAAAAAAATATTCAAATGCCACTCCACAATGATACAATAAGTGACAGATTTTTGTTGACCACTCAGATAGTTGAGACACTAAAAAACAAACCTAGTCAAACATGGTACAGTGGTTCCTTTGGCATCATCAAAAATACATCTATATTTTGGGTAACAGTCGTTATACATTGCGTCATCTATACACGTATGCATAAACTAAAGTAGATAAAAGGACATTCAGAAACTTCCAAAGAAATGTCTGTTGGAGGATACGGTGGCAGGCTTTAGCAAAGGCATTTACATTATTGTTACCTGATAACATTGCACACAATTTATTATTTTCATCTAGATCATTTTAACTATCATTTTGGCTGGACAGCTGATGAAAAACATCATCCCTACTGTCATTGTATAACCCACAGTAAAGCAACGCATGAGGTTCTGTTACAATGGAAGCATTGTTACAGAAAGTACAGACATTTCTCTGTGGGAGTGTTTGTGTATATTATTATTGTTATTTAACTAGGCAAGTCAGATAAGAACAAATTCTTATTTACAATGACGGCCTACCCCGGCCAAACGCTAATCTGGACAACGCTGGGGCAATTGTGCGCCGCCCTATGGGACTCCCAATCACGGCCGGTTGTGATACAGCATGGAATCGAACCAGGGTCTGTAGTGACGCCTCTAGCACTGAGATGCAGTGCCTTAGACTGCTGCGCCACTCGGTCTAAGGCACTGTAAGGAATGTAAGGTGTGTTAGATACCTGTCTGGGCTGGTCAGGGAGGCAGGGCTGGCTGTAGATATGTTTTAAAGGCTGGAGGATCTCTGTACCTCCCAGGTCAGCCCTCATTTCTTTCACCTTCTGCAGAGCCTCATCCATAGTCTTCTGGCTGTACTCCACACTCTTACTAACGTCCAGATAGATATACACACACAAGGTCAAAGGGTCATCACCACAACATATTACAGACCCAAGACATGGACATTTTAATCTTTCCCCTACCTGCTGCAAATTATTAAACAAGATTGAAACAGGGGTTGGAAGGAGAAAACACTCACGGAAAGAAGGACTCATAACTGGACCCAAAGCCGATGATGTTGAAGTAGCAGCCCATGGGCAGGCTTTTCAGCAAGAGCAGCAGAGTTTCCTGCAAGAGAGAAGTCCAACAAGTGTCTTTACTCTTCAAACTTTATAGGACAGTCTTAAAGAACTAGTACAGAGTAACCACAGTGTACTGGATTTAACTCCAAACTACCTAGTGGTGAATCCTGTGCAGATTGAGCTGTTCATTCACTAGAATAGGGTTGCTGTGTGTGTGTGTGTGTGTGTGTGTGTGTGTGTGTACCCTGGCACTGCTAATACGGTCCTGTGACCCAGACCCAAGGTGCATGGGGCATTCCATGCTGCCAGAGCGATCCACTACGAACAGGAACTCCCCGTGTGAGGTCATAGATGACATCACATCCTTGGGGAACTCTGGGTACAAGCTCAGCATGACCACTGGGTCACCCATCAGAGTGCCTGGGGGGTGGGCGAGAGAAAGAGAATGAGAGAAAGAAGGAGAGAAAGAAATAAGTGTCCAACAGTTTTTCTCCATTTCTATAAGATGCCTCTCCTTCAGTCTCACCATGTCCCTCTCTATAAACACGGATGATGGTAGTAGACTAGACTACTCATTGATCTCATATACACCAATCTACAACAGAGTACACCCCCCCCCCCTCACCTGGCTTGGCAGAAGCCTGTGCTGCCTCTACTATAGCAGTAGGCTGGTGGGTGTCTTGGTAATACAACAACAGCTCAACATCCCGGTCAAACTGATGACCTGCAGCCAGACTGACCTGCAGTTAGAACAACATTCACATGAAGGCAGAGCAGTCAGAGAGGGAATTGAACAACTATGAAGGATTCTGATGGTTTATGGTGCTAGTGAGAGTGCAAGCACACAGACATACACACAGTGTACACATTCATATGTACGTACGTAAAGCAACACACTTACACATGCATATGAACACACACACACAGTACCGTGGCTTGGGTTTTCTCTGTGTTGAGGTAGTTGAGTGGGTCCAGGGGACAGTTGGACTCTACTCTAGAGATGGGATGAGGGGACGACACATGGGCACTGAGGGACAGACTGTAGGGGACAGAACCAGCGGGCACCGAGGACACCTGGGCACTGCCACCACTACCACTGTCTGACCCTTAGAGAGAGATGGGTGAGGGAGAGAGGAAGAGAGAGGGGAGAGAGACTAGAATGTTTTTGTTCCAGCCCAACACTAACACTCCTTTCATCTCATCAACAACTCACCAAGACCTTGATTCATTCAATAATGATTCATTCATTAATACGGGACTGTAACGAAAGCCTGCACCATCCTCTGTGGGTCTCAAATAGCAGGACTGAAGACCACTGCCCTATGGGACCAGGTACTGGTTCCTAGTCACACTGCTGCCCACAAGGTTTTTACTTTGTTTTGCACTGCTCTATGATGTATTAGTGGTTTGTGTCTCTATACAGGGGCCCATGTTCTTACCCTGGGGTTGGTAACGGGGGTTGAGCACGGCGGGCAGGCAGAGCCTCAGGCCGTCGTCAGCCTGTACAGACAGCTCTGTCACATAGTCCAGGCTGACAGAGGCCTTCTCCCCTGGAGGCAGACTGCCCACACTCAGCTTGAACACGTCCGGGCTCTCATCGCTCTCCTCCAATAGGAAGGCCTGCTGGCCCGAACTCAATGCATCATCATACTGCTCCTGTGCCTGAGGAGGGACAGAGGAACACAAGGACGCATCATCAGCCTGACACAGTATAGTACAGTAGCATACATCCAGGGGAGGGTGCCGTGTGACTGACACTAGTCAGGTCAATGGGGTTTGACAGAGAGTCGCTTTGACAAAGCAGTAGGTTGGGAACCAGTTTTACAGGGTCAAAGTCTAATACTGAGAGCAGAGAGCTGTCAACAAACATCTGAATAACTTTTGAAGGCCCCTAGATCATAGACGGCTGTTTAACCATAAAGTGATAATAATAAGTCATGGATTGGATTTATATAGAGCCTTTCTACCAACTGAGGTACCACAAGCACTTTACATAGTAAGGGGGAAACTCATCTCATCCACCATCAATGTGTGGTACCCAGCAACCATTTTGTGCCAGAATGATCACCACACACCAGATAACATGGTGGATTGTGAGGGTATTTGCCATTTAGGAATAAATTATTAGGTTTTCATGAAACTAAGTTGCTCTTAAAACTGTGTAGTAACGCTCTAATTACACTAGTAACAACATTTGTACTAACATGTTATTGATTGGTATTAACATGAAATTAACCCAAGTCCTGCAATAAATTATACTTTTGTAGATCTCAGAAAGAAAATGTCATAAAAATGTCTATAGTTGCATTTGTCTCATTATTGACTTGTCATCTCTCCTCACTTTCTGTTTCTCCTGAACCTCAGCCACCACCTCAGTCTGTCCTATCTTGGCGCTGAACCTGCAGACAGCAGCCTCTCCCGGCAGAGGGAAAATAAAGATGGCCTCCAGAGGGCTCTGCTCCTGGTTCTCATACTGCAGAGTGGAGCTCACAGTGGCCACATGCCCCTGCACACTCACTTCCACAGCAATACTCTTCAGAGGCACTGAGAGAAGGAGGGATGGATGGAGCAACAGATGGAAGAGAGAAAACTGACGATGACAACGTTTGGGAACAACTTGGAAATAGTAAAATGTAATTTATGGCTCATCTCATGGACATTTTTAATTTAGTGAAAACAAAATAAAAAATGTGGTGAAATGTTCTGAAGTATTTATTTCATAAAAAAGGAAGAGAAACAGACACTGGAAGTAAACAATCATGTCTGCTTTCAAACCGTACCTGGTTCATTCTTGACAGTTACCAATCCACAGCAGGTCACCATTTTGGCTCCTGTATGGAGAAGTCAGGTGTCATATCATTGTCCTTTTACCGGCCTGTTACATTAATGAAGTTAATTGCCGTACAACAGTAAACAGTTAATGGTAATATTCCAAGTGTCTATGATGAATTGTTTTATAAAGGCAGCCACAGAATGCAACCAGACAGTAGGATGACAGTCATTGAGAGGTTGCCATGTTGGCAGGGCTCTCCAACAATGTTCCCTCAAAATTTTTTTACCACGGAGCAAATTTCAAGTCTGCTGAAAGCAAACTGGACATCTTTTAAATATTGTGTAACTTCCAGCGCGGGTTTAATTGTGAACACCGAGGCTGTACCCACTTTCAGTTACAGTTTTAACCGTGGCCAAGTAGGCTACTGTGGCTATTTGATCCTACTGAAGGTCTACCAGAGTGGCCTACCATCAAAACAATGGAGAAAAATGCATCCCATAACATTTTATTAACATGGAAATAGCTGTTCTATCATTCAGCCTACAGTCACAGCCAATGTGTGGTGTTCAATGACATGAGACATTTTTTTTTTAAACATGCAGGGCTTGACATTAACCTGTTTATCCACTTGTCCTTCATACAAGGAGGTGAATGAAAATGTGATGCAATAAATCACTTTACAAAATATAATGCATTATTATTCCCATACCATTATTACAGAGAATCAGACAAATTATGCTTCCCTCTGCCTATTGGCTACTTAGCGTATTCAAGCCTAAATATACAACACTTCCCCTTTAAGACAAAAAAAAAGATGTCTGGAAATGTACACACTGTGCTCTTGTAGGAAGCAATCACTCCCCTATTTCTGACTACAAATGATCTATAACAACTGGGCTAATTACTAGCAAAGGATATTAACAAAATTTGCACATGCAACTTTTTTTCTTCTAAAATCAAGCACAGCTACTCACGTTCACAGCTGTAAACACAGACCAGTTAAAAGTAAATTGCACACATCCATATATGGCAATAGTCTATTGGCATATAAGCCTGCTGCAACTCTGTTAATGCTGCATCGGTCTGTGTAGTGTAGGGGCTGAGTCGTGCACAAAAGGAGTACCATAGAATCCTACTCTGGTGCCTTCTGCCTACAACAAAATCTCTTGCATAGTTTGTTTTGGTATGTTGCATTTAAAGTGGCTAATATTGCGTCGATTTGATCACAATTGCCACGGTAAAAGGAAATGTTGATGGTGTTAACAGGGAAAACTCTAGAAAGTTGAGAGAAGTTCAATCTTGTGGCTCTCTGTGGACTGGTATTTATTCTGGGGTCTACTGCTACCAACATTCAGTTGTTGCACCAATCACATGATTTGGTCCCACTTTTTATAATTGATAATGACCTGGCCTGTGTCCCATAATGAGCCTGCCTTTAATCAGGGGACACCACTCGTTTTTATTACAACACACCTGTCATAGTTGTTTTCTTTACTAAAGTAGAGGTTTATTATTATTGCTAAAGGTACAGCATAGGAGTATTTATAACTTTTTTAGCAAGAGATTACCTAAGAAAGTAGCAGAAATATACAGAAAGTAGTTTTGAATGCATTTTATTGAAGGAAAACAATAACAGTCAAACAATTTTGGCAACATAGTGATATATTCTTATATACTGTACAATTAGTAAACAACAATAAATACAATAAGATAGATACAAAACAAAAACTTGAAGAACATAAATCAATCAACTCTAATTAGCACATGTAGGACAGTATGCAAGTGTGTGTGCATGGACATTGCAGATGTATTTCTCACATGTGCATCACATAGTATTTGTTTTACAGTCCTTCTTTGGGGGGGGGGGGGGGGGGGAATTGGCATCTCCTCTTCTTGCCTTCCCCAGCTGCAGCCTCAGGTGTTTCAGAACAAGATTCATCCCCCTGAACAGCTTTCACAAGCACTGCAGAGGCTGCTGTACGTACGGGGGAGGCGCTCCCTTCTTTGAATGTGTGGTGTTACAAGTGCCTTTCCCATCTGCTCCGGAAACACCCTCCTCTTGTTCCGCTTATCAGGCATCCAGGTAGGGTTGATCTTTTTCCATATCACAAAGGCATTGTAACATCAATGACGTTATGGAAGATGACCAGGGGCCAGTCATCCTCCTGCAGCTGTAAGTTCCAATTACCTTGTCCAGGTTGTCCACGCCTCCTATGTTGTGGTTGTAGTCCAGGATGATGGCTGGCTTCATTTCCTCACGATCACTGATCTCAGCCGTTTTGTGCAGTGCTCAGGAGGACCACATTCTTGTTCCTCTTCGGGAGGTAAGAAACTAGAGTGGTGGTGGGGGTGAAGGCAAACTTTGATGAGAAGGCCTCTCTCCCCCTTGTTGCGAGGAGTGCAGGGGAAGCTCAGGTTAGTTCTTTCCAATTGTGCCAACCATGGTGATCTTCCTCTTCAAGAGCTTCTGGCTGAGTTCAATCAGTAACACACAATCTCAATTTCTCATTGTGTGTGTGTGAATGATTTTATAACTGCCGGGTCAAAAATGACCCTAAGACAATCTTTGCACCCTGGTGGTGTACAGCTTTCTACCCTGGTGGTGTACAGCTTTCTACCCTGGTGGTGTACAGCTTTCTACCCTGGTGGTGTACAGCTTTCTACCCTGGTGGTGTACAGCTTTCTACCCTGATGGTGTACAGCTTTCTACCCTGGTGGTGTACAGCTTTCATGGAAATATGAACCAAGGCGATGTTTCACTTTTTCTAATGTTGGGGTCACTCTAGGAAAAGTCATCCAATTTCAAGTTGATCATTTAGGGGGTTTTCTCTGCTGTTAAACATAGTGGCGGGTCATTTTTGACCCTTAAGACAACACAAGGGGTTAAATCAGCATGCCCTTGTGCCCGAGTAAAGATGTGTCAGGGAAGCGAATGACACGTGCATCATTTCAATAGCAGGTGATTTGATCTTTCATTTGTGGGCTGGGCAAGTAGCCCCAATGCAGGGTTTATACAGACATTGACAAGACCATTTTAAAAGGACCTTTTCAAGCATTTAACTGTAATTTTCAAAGACCTACATTTGATGTTTAATCGTTTTAATAGCCGACAGAAAAAAAAAAATGAAACAAATAAACATTACCACATTCTAAATGTCAGAATAACATGGGCATTGCCTGACTAAATAGACAGCATACTGCTGTAAAATAGGGACCGTGTAGCAGTCATAAGGACAAAGATTTTGCAGTAATCAGGCAGATAGAGGTGGAAATTAATATTGGATTTATTTACACAGCGCTGGTGATGACATGATAAATGTACAATTCAATTATATTTACAAACTTCTGACTTTAAAATGTGAGCATTCAAAACAAAAAGGGCCTCTTCTCAGGTAAAACCTATCCTAACCATACAAGGCACAGGTAGAGACTCCTAGGCTTAAATGCAGCCTCCCCATTGAGTTACCATACGTGAACATCCCAAACATTTGGCCATACCTATTCTTGGCGCACAGGCCAGGTATATCTATGCATGCGCGTTCACACATTAAACATTATGGACAAACCAGACACATGCTCTCCAAACAAAGGAAGTGACGCAATCGAGATTGCACCGTTTATTTTTACCTAACTAGGCAAGTCAGTAGAGAACAAATTCTTATTTACAATGACAGCCTACCCCAGCCAAACCCTAACACGGACGACTCTGGGCCAATTGTGCGCCGCCCTATGGGACTCCCAATCACGACCGGTTGTGATACAGCCTGGAATCTAACCTGGGTCTGTAGTGACGCCTCTAGGACTGAGATGCAGTGCCTTAGACAACTGCACCACTCAGAGCCCATATAAATAAACAAGAAAACAAAGACGGCACTGTCCAAATGTTTCAACACTCATGAGATCCCAAAATGAGTAGTGAACATATTTGAATTCATCAAAACTGTAGTTCCAGTTCTTAAGAATGGGGGAGCGGAGGTAGGAGTCAATTCATTCAGGTAATTCATGCTTTGGTCTGCATGCCAGTGTTAGTTCCTGTTGGATGGGGTTGGGAAGGGATGGAATGACATCACAGAGAGAAGTCAATGGCCAGGGAAAGCTCCACACAGCCAGTCCAGGTCACATGGTCAGAATGGTATAAAAAGGCAGTCCTGACTGTGGTTGGGAAAGAAGGCCTTTGACAGCTGTGCCAAGAAAGTGTGCCTTCATTGAGGCAGAATGCTTTAGTGCAAATGGATTGGGTTGAACTAAGCCAGGGGATCTGCCATTGAACTGGATTGAACTGGATTGAAGTTGTAAGAAGGTTTCCCTGTTGGCTCTAACATGAGTTGGAAAAATGTACCCATACAGTATTACCATTTGCACCTGCTATCAGTTCAAGTAAAACAGTCCTTGGTTAAGGTTGTATTATTCCAATGGAAGTTTATGAATTGTTCTGGATGAGGAAAGAGCATCTTCTACTCCATCTTGTGGTCAGTTACACACACACTTCCAATGTAGCTCTGCAATGTCTTCTGCAACACATGCTATTGAAGTTGACATTTACAATGATTAGGTAAGGGTTAGGGCAGGGATGTCCCAAGGATTCAACCAACACTTTATACCACTTTCAGCACCACTCAACAACCAACTGTTTCAAAGCTGCACATTCTTTCTGCCAGGCAGAGACTATCTATGGCAGGGTTCCCTAAATGGTGGCCCACAGATCAGTCAACAAATT
Source organism: Oncorhynchus mykiss (assembly GCF_057628025.1). Lineage (NCBI taxonomy): Eukaryota > Metazoa > Chordata > Actinopteri > Salmoniformes > Salmonidae > Oncorhynchus > Oncorhynchus mykiss. Next base: position 34,101,581 of record NC_143048.1, read on the forward strand.
ATTTGTAATTATGTTCAGGTCCCCATCCATCTACTCAAGAAAAATATCGTCCTGTGGGTGAATCTAGTTGATGATCCCTGATATACAGGCTGTGTGTGCAGCGCACGTGTGAATAATAATCTACATAACCAACAAACAGCTTCGGTAATCCATCTGTAATTTAACAAATTAAATAGGTTGATTAAAAATATAATTATTACAAACATTATTTAATTTTTTAACTGGCACTGACAGGGATGATCGTCTGGCCTGGAGTGTTTAGCTTAACTGTGCAGCCCTGTACGTGGAACCCTGACCCACGCACCGACAGGGGCATTCCCGTGCTAATGTTGCTTCTTCATTAAATTGGTTTAAGTTTGTATCGAGCCCTGGTTGATCATGCACCAGAACTGCTGGTTGCTGAAAAAGAACATTGCTTTGTACAGTAATACAATATTGGTCTTTCCAGAACATACAGTAATTCCTGAAAAAACAGAAGCTTTGTGCAGAAATGTACATTTCCAAGCATGAAGTTATTGTTAACAACAAAGTATGAAACCACAGCAGCCTGATGCAATAATGTCAACATATGTCCATCCAGTGTAATCTCTGGTTGAACTGGTAAAATAGAATGGAATGCAATAGTCAATAATAAATAGTACTGTTAGGAGATTTGGAGAGACCGGGTAAGTCAATTACTAAACTACTAATACTCTTAGTAAAAGTATTTATCTTCAACACGCAATCTGTAGATTTTATGCGATTAGATAGATTGAAATTGTACATTAAACATCATAGCATAGTTGAAAGATATGTGTTGTGTAGAAACATGAAGTGGGTGGCCAGCAGAGATAGATGGGATGGGCTGAGGGAAGCTGAGGTTTGGTATGTGGAATTGGAGACAAGTGGGAGTGAAGTTGCTGCATGAGAGAGAAAAAAAAGTCAATAAAACATAGTAAAAGTAGAATGACACTAAGTGGCAGTGTTTTTACAACTAATTCCAGTTTGCCTGAGGATGATGCCGTGCAGGTGTTTGTACACATGCATATACACACTCTCATTCAAACAAACACATACAAGAACACACACATACATGTAATAGTGCCAGACATGCACACAAACATAAAGTAAGCATTGCTGTTCTGATTTCAGTTGTCCTTGATATCCTTTGTTTTAAATGTATTATTATTTTTATTTTTTAAAATGTGCATTGTTGTTTGCTGTTTCTTCTGTCTTTTTTCTCGTTAGTTCATTCTCTTGGTTGTTGGTGCAGTCGGAGGGTTCTTGGGGATAGGGAATGGAATTAATTGTATCTATTTATTCTTTCAGGGGGGGGGGGACTGTGGGAGGGGTCTCGAATGGTTGAGGGACAGCTATTGGGGAACTGTGGGGGGGATCTTGGAGGGTTCGGGTTTCACAAGATTGTGATCATGAAACTTACATATTTTATATCACTATCATGCACCCTCACACATAAGGATGGCTCTGCTCTGTTGCGGAAAGACTGATACATGTTTGATGGTGTCTTGATGCTGTAGTGTTTGTCCTTCATGTTCTAATACTTTAATGTTACCCCTTCCTTGTGTTTCTTGTAATAAATAATAATTTAAAAAAATAGTCAATAATGTCAGGAGTTAGGCCTACCTGCCAGCTGGAGGTCAGGTATGGCATCTTTCAGTGATTTAGGCTACCACAAACAGAGTTACAGATGCAAGTAAATGTTTCACACTAGTTTGATCAACCAGGATGATATAAACATTTTGCAAGAAGCTTCTCAGAACAAACACACACTTGCATTTAGGCTACTTTATCCCATCATACCGGAGGTAGAATATGCAATAGTGCAACATTAACCATAGCAGATAAATAAGTTAGAGCCTGTGATTCATGTCTGTTCAGGGGAGACCAGGGGCAATTGTAACCAGAGGCAAATGAAACACCTTGAATTTCTACAAACCGATACAAGCTAGAGTGATGAAACTCACTCAGTACGCCCATTTTGGTCCTATCCCTGCTTGAAAAGTGTCTCACTATCTGCATGTTTTATGGGCAAATGTTTGCTCTTTTGGGGGGGGGGGGGGGGGGGGGCGGGGCGACTATGTCATTGTACTGTCCTGAGCATTAACGTCTATATGTTGGATAACATGAATGACATGACTATTGTTGTCTCTTGCTAGGCACGTGAGGTTGTCAAGACTGCTAGGGTTGGAGCAATTGTAGCGCAATATTAAAATTATCCTGAGCCAAGCAGCTGAATTATGAAAACAAGTGATTTTAACCTGAAGATGGTATGAATTCTACAAAAAAAATATTTAAAATAGCCTTGCTGTCCTGTAGAGCAATGGTTTCCCAACCTTATTCAGTTAATGTAACACCAAGTACATTTTGCTCTGTTCAGAGTGCCACTGAAGTACCTACCCCCTTATGTATATTTTACCAGTAGGCCTATGATCTCATGAGTCTTCTCAAGTACCCCCTGTGGATGGGCCAAGTACTCCCAGAGGTGGAAAGCCAAATAAGTTGCAAACAATATATTCTGGGCACCATCAGACTACTCCAGATGTTTTGAGAGGAACAAAATGTTCATGCCGAAACAGGGGTGTAACTGTAAATATTGGTTATGTAAAGAAATGGCTATATACGATGATGATGATGAATGATATGTAGCCTAGGAAGCCAATAATGGGTGCTCGATATGCACTAGGCTAGATATGCACATTGGCTGCCTAGGCTAGATAATTTGCTAATTCATAAACGTTAATGATATACAGTGCATGACACAAGTAATATTTCCAACAATTGTTTACAGACAGGCAATTTTGCATAAAATTCACTGTGTCACAATTCCAGTGGGTCAGAAGTTTACATACACTAAGTTGACTGTGCCTTTAAACAGCCGGGAAAATTCCAGAAAATTATGTCATGGCTTTAGAAGCTTGGAGATGTACCTGTGGATGTATTTCAAGGCCTACCTTCAAACTCAGTGCCTCTTTGCTTGACATCATGGGAAAATCCAAAAAAGAAAATCAGCCAAGACCTCAGAATTTTTTTGTTTTTTTAAACCTCCAGAAGTCTGGTTCATCCTTGGTAGCAATTTCCAAACGCCTGAAGGTACCACATTCATCTGTACAAACAATAGTACGCAAGTATAAACACCATGGGACCACGCAGCCGTCATACCGCTCAGGAAGGAGACGCATTCTGTCTCCTAGAGATTAACGTACTTAGGTGCGAAAGGTGCAAATCAATCCCAGAACAACAGCAAAGGACCCTGTGAAGATGCTGGAGGAATATCCACAGTAAAACGAGTCCTATATCAACATAACCTGAAAGGCCGCTCAGCAAGGAAGAAGCCACTGCTCCAAAACTGCCTTAAAAAAGCCAGACTACCGTTTCCAACTGCACATGGGGACAAAGATTGTACTTTTTGGAGAAATGCCCTCTGGTCTGATGAAACAAAAATAGAACTGTTTGGCCATAATCACCATCGTTATGTTTGGAGGAAAAAGGGGAGGCTTGCAAGCCGAAAAACACCATCCCAACCGTGAAGCACAGGGGTGGCAGCATCATGTTGTGGGGGTGCTTTAATGCAGTAGTAACTGGTGCACTTCACAAAATAGATGGCATCATGAGGTGGGAAAATTGTGGATATATTTAAGCAACATCAAGACATCAGTCAGGAAGTTAAAGCTTGGTCGCAAATGGGTCTTCCAAATGGACAATGAACCAAGCATACTTCCAAAGTTGTGGCAAAATGGCTAAAGGAAAACACAAAGCCCTGACCTCAATCCTATAGAAAATGTGTGTGCAGAACTGAAAAGGCGTGTGTGAGCAAGGAGGCCTACAAACCTGACTCAGTTACACCAGCTGTCAGGAGGAATGGGCCAAAATTCAAGCAACTTAATATGGAAAGCTACCTGAAACATTTGACCCAATTTAAACAATTTAAAGGCAATGCTACCAAATACTAATTGAGTGCATGTAAACTTCTGACCCACTGGGTATGTAATTAAATAAATAAAAGCTTAAATAAAATCACTATTATTCTGACATTTCACATTCTTAAAATAAAGTGGTGATCCTAACTGACCTAAAACGGGGAATTTTTACTAGGATTAAATGTCAGGAATTGTGAAACTGAGATTAAATGTATTTGGCTAAGGTGTATGTGAACTTCTGACTTCAACAGCACAAATTAAGTGAGTTTATTTTTTCAGTTTATCAGGGGGTGCTGCAGCACCCTCAACACCCCTACTTCAAGCAGCTATGGATGGAAGTGTCTTACATTAGAAAATTACTGGCCTAATTCAAGTGGGCTCCGGGCAATAGAGTAACACACACAAAATCACAATTGCCTCTGGTCTCCCCAAAATGATTAATTTCTGAACGTTCTGTAACGTTGCGCACTCTAGAACAGACACTGAGGCGTGGTCACTTTGCTTGTTGCTCCGCTGTCATTGCGTTAATTCTAGCAACCTAAACCTCCATAAAATTCATCCATAAAATAAGTATGGTATGATATGTGGATGTAATCGAAATGAATGGCTATTTCTGGCTAACATTTATTGGCCACCAACATTAATAAGCAAAGTAGGTTCATGCCATTTCAACATATGTTGAATATTTTGAGATAAATAGGCGAATCATCCCCAAACGACGCAGTCATGTAACGTATTACCTTGACATATGTGATAGGCTAGTTTTCAATGGTTTCCTTTTACTGGTCCTGGAGATAAAATCACACCGTTTCAACGTTCGTGTAGCATTAATATCCGAGTAGGCTACTTCTTCCTGGTTTATAAAGATTAACGTCAATAGAAAACATTGCGCAATCAACTCATTGGCCAGTGTTCATAGTCACGCCTGCTATCTTCCTTACCATTGGTGAAAAGACACATTGGGCCTATTCAACCAATCGTTGTTTTTGCGTCTGTAGTGCAGTTTTTTTCTACCTTATGCTTTAAACGTATTATTAGGCACATATTTCAATAGGCTATAGCAATTCGTCAATGGACTGAACACTAAACATAGCGGTCTGGTCATTGTGCTTGTAGACAGTCAATACATTGGATATCTCCTGTCAGATTGAAGTACGGTGTTACGACATTCTGCTGCCCATAGTAGGTTTAATAAAACGTTATGGTTTTCTTTCACTAAAGCAGAAAAAACGAAAAGGCTTTTAGAGATTAAGTGAGTTGAAAATGGGTCTGGGCACTGTTGAAGCAGCTAAGAATAGTGGGTTGTAGGGTTGATCTGACGGTGTGAAATATGCCGATGTATTGGGAGTATCCCTGCAACTCCAGGGGAGGTTAGATTCCGAAGCGTCGTCCAGAGTGTGTTCCCGAAAACAACCATCCTAGAGTGTCTGTGTGGGCGGTATTCTAGCCTACTCATCCTCATAAGGAGGTACCGAAACACTCCTCATGGATCCTATTAATCAGGTTTGTTCAACAGTGGAGAAAAAAGTACCCAATTGTCATACTTGAGTGAAGATTCATTAATAGAAAATTACTCAAGTAAAAGTCACCCAGTAAAATACTACTTGTGAAAAAGTCTAAAAGTATATGGTTTTACATATACTCAGGTATCAAAAGCAAATGTAATGGCTAAAATATACTTAAGTATCCAAAGTAAAAGTAATTTCAAATTCCTTATATTAAACAATGAGACGGCACAATTTAAAAAAAATGGAAAGCCAGGGCACGCTCCAACACTAAGACATAATTTACAAGCGAAGCATACAATACAAATTGTATGTTAAATAATATTAACACACATAACAGTAGAAGGACTCTCCCACACTGCTGAGAGTGACGGAGGTGGGAAAGGTATAAAACCATTACAGCACTCTCTTTACGTATGCACATGCACACAACACACACGCACTAATGAGATCTTACTTTGGGCTGCATCCTGTCCTGTGATAAACTGTGCGTACCCTCTGGCCTGGTTGGCCCCCTCAGAGATGAGAGCAGTGCTGGCCCCCTCCCCGACCCCAAAGGAGAAACACCTGACACGGACACACCCAGGAAACACTATTATTGTTGTTAGTTGTAATCAAACACCAAAATTAGGCTATCAACCAAATCCCGATCACTTCTACCATTTTCTTGTGCTTGTGGGCAGACTGAATTAAAACACATAACTGTCGGGGAGAGTTGGGTAATTTGAGCTACATTTTTATTTATTTTATTTCATCTTTATTTAACCAGGTAGGCTAGTTGAGAACACCTTTATTTAACCAGGTAGGCTAGTTGAGAACACCTTTATTTAACCAGGTAGGCTAGTTGAGAATGCCTTTATTTAACCAGGTAGGCTAGTTGAGAACACCTTTATTTAACCAGGTAGGCTAGTTGAGAACACCTTTATTTAACCAGGTAGGCTAGTTGAGAACACCCTTATTTAACCAGGTAGGCTAGTTGAGAACACCTTTATTTAACCAGGTAGGCCAGTTGAGAACACCTTTATTTAACCAGGTAGGCTAGTTGAGAACACCTTTATTTAACCAGGTAGCCTAGTTGAGAACAAGTTTTCATTTACAACTGCGACCTGGCCAAGATAAAGCAAAGCAGTGTGACACAAACAACACAGAGTTACACATGGAATAAACAAACATACAGTCAATAATAAAATAGAATACAGTGTGTGCAAATGAGGTAGGATAAGGGAGGTAAGGCAATAAATAGTTCATAGTGGCAAAATAATTACAAAATAGCCATTAAACACTGGAGTGATAGATGTGCAGAAAATGAGTGTGCAAGTAGAGATACTGGGGTGCAAATGAGAAAAATAGATAACAATATGGGGATGAGGTAGTTAGATGTGCTGTTTACAGATGGCCTATGTACAGGTGCAGTGATCTGTGAGCTGCTCTGACAGCTGGTGCTTAAAGTTAGTGAGGGAGATATGAGTCTCCAGATTTTTGCAGTTTGTTCCAGTCATTGGCAGCAGAGAACTGGAATGAAAGGCAGCCAAATGAGGAATTGGCTTTGGGGGTAACCAGTGAAATATACCTGCTGGAGCGTGTGCTACGGGTGGGTTATGCTATGGTGACCAGTGAGCTGAGATAAGGCGGGGCTTTGCTTAGCAAAGACTTATAGATGACCTGGAGCCAGTGGGTTTGGCGACGAATATTAAGCGAGGGCCAGCCGACGAGAGCATACAGGTCGCAGTGGTGGGTAGTATATGGGGCTTTGGTGACAAAACAGATGGCACTGTGATAGACTGCATCCAATTTGCTGAGTAGAGTAATGGAAGCTATTTTGTACATGACATCGCCGAAGTTGAGAATCAGTAGGATGGTCAGTTTTACGAGGGTATGTTTGGCAGCGTGAGTGAAGGATGCTTTGTTGCGATATAGGAAGCCGATTCTAGATTTAATTTTGGATTGGAGATGCTTAATGTGAGTCTGGAAGGAGAGTTTACAGTCTATCCAGACCCCTAGGTATTTGTAGTTGTCCACATATTCTAAGTCAGAACCGTCCAGAGTAATGATGCTGGATGGGCGGGCAGGTGTGGGCAGCGATCATTTGAAGAGCATGCATTTAATTTTACTTGCATTTAAGAGCAGTTAAAGGCCACGGAAGGAGAGTTGTATGGCATTGAAGCTTGTCTGGAGGTTAGTTAACACAGTGTCCAAAGAAGGGCCAGAAGTATACAGAATGGTGATGTCTGCGTACAGGTGGATCAGAGAATCACCAGCAGCAAAAGCGACATCAGTGATGTATACAGAGAAAAGAGTCGGCCCGAGGATTGAACTATGTGGCACCCCATAGAGACTGCTAGAGGTCCGGACAACAGGCCCTCCGATTTGACACACTGAACTCTGTCTGAGAAGTAGTTGGTGAACCAGGCGAGGATGTCATTTGAGAAACCATGGCTGTTGAGTCTGCCGATAAGAATGTGGTGATTGACAGAGTCGAAAGCCTTGGCCAGGTTGATGAATACAGCTGCACAGTATTGTCTCTTATCGATGGCGGTTATGATATCGTTTAGGACCTTGAGCGTGGCTGAGGTGCACCCATGACCAGCTCGGAAACCAGATTTTATAGCGGAGAAGGTACGGTGGGATTCAAAATGGTCGGTGATCTGTTTGTTAGCTTGGCTTTCAAAGACCTTAGAAATCCAGGGTAGGATAGATATAGGTCTATAGCCATTTGGGTCTAGAGTGTCTGACCACGGCAGCATTCCAATCTTTGGAGATCTCAGACGATACAAAAGAGAGGTTGAACAGGCTAGTAATAGGGGATGCAACAATTTCGGCGGATCATTTTAGAAAGAGAGGGTCCAGATTGTCTAGCCCGTCTGATTTGTAGGGGTCCAGATTGTGCAGCTCTTTCAGAACATCTGTAATCTGGATTTGGGTGAAGGAAAAATGGGGGAGGCTTGGGCAGGTTGCGGTGGGAAGTACAGGGCTGTCGACCAGGGTAGGATTAGCCAGGTGGAAAGCATGGCCAGCTGTAGAAAAATGCTTATTGAAATTCTCAATTATCGTGGATTTAATCAGTGGTGACAGTGTTTCCTAGCCTCAGTGCAGTGGGCAGCTGGGAGGAGGTGCTCTTATTTTCCATGGACTTTACAGTGTCCCAGAACTTTTTGGAGTTTGTGTTACAGGATGGAAATTTCTGTTTGAAAAAGCTTGCCTTAGCTTTCCTAACTTCCCTGAAAAGTTGCATATCGCAGGGGCTATTTGATGCTAATGCAGTACACCACAGGATGTTTTTGTGCTGGTCAAGGACAGTCAGGTCTGGAGTGAATCAAGGGCTATATCTTTTCCTGGTTCAAATTTTTTTTGAATGGGGCATGCTTATTTAAGATGGTCAGGAAAGCACTTTTAAAGAATAACCAGGCATCCTCTACAGACGGAATTAGGTCAATATCCTTCCAGGGTACCCGGGCCAGGTCGATTAGAAAAGTCTGCTGGCTGAAGTGTTTTAGGAAGCGTTTGACAGTGATGAGGGGTGGTCGTTTGACCCATTACGGACGCAGGCAATGAGGCAGTGATCACTGAGATCCTGGTTGAAGACAGCAGAGGTGTGTTTGGAGGGCAGGCTGGTTAGAATAATATCTATGAGGGTGCCCGTGTTTACGGATTTGGGGTTGTACCTGGTAGGTTCCTTGATAATTTGTGTGAGATTGAGGGCTGTAAGATTTTAGGATGGCCAGGGTGTTAAGCACGTCGCAGTTTAGGTCATCTAACAGCACGAGCTCTGAAAATAGATGGGGGGGCAATCAATTCACATATGGTGTCCAGGGCACAGCTGGGGGCAGAAGGTGGTCTATAGCAAGAGTGAGAGACTTGTTTCTGGAGAAGTGCATTTTTAAAAGTAGAAGCTCAAATTATTTGGGCACAGACCTGGATAGTAAGATAGAACTCTGCAAGCTGCAGTAGATTGCAACTCCGCCCCATTTGGCAGTTCTATGTTGTCGGAAAATGTTATAGTTAGGGATGGAAATTTCAGGGTTTTTGGTGGTCTTCCTAAGCTAGGATTCAGACACGGCTAGGACATCCGGGTTGGCAGAGTGTGCTAAAGCAGTAAATAAAACAAACTTAGGGACGAGGCTTCTAATGTTAACATGCATGAAACCAAGGCTTTTACGGTTACAGAAGTCAACAAATGAGAGCGCCTGTGGAATGGGAGTGGAGCTAGGCACTGCAGGGCCTGGATTAACCTCTACATCACCAGAGGAACAGAGGAGGAGTAGGATAGGGGTACGGCTAAAAGCTATAAGAACTGGTCGTCTAGTACGTTCGGAACAGAGAGTAAAAGGAGCAGGTTTCTGGGCACGGTAGAATAGATTCAAGGCATAATGTACAGACAAAGGTATGGTAGGGTGTGAATACAGTGGAGGTAAACTTATTTATTGAGTGATGATGAGAGAGATTTTGTCTATAGAAACATTTAAACCAGGTGAGGTCACAGCATGTGTGGGAGGTGGAACTAAAGAGTTATCTAAGTGAGTAGCTCGGCGGGCTGGAGACACGGTGATTCAGACAGCTAGCGGGCCGGAGATAGCAAGCTAGCAGAAGGGCCTTAGAGGGACGTTGCTACGGAAGAAGGGGTAAGTTGAGCCACATTTATTTCTCAGAAACCATACACAACATTATTAATTTGACCAAAGATTTAGGAAGAGGCCATCATTTCATGGTGTCTGTGAAGGAAGAAACCACATTGAAAAAGTAGCAAGTTAGGTCCAAAAATGGATTTTCTGTGTTAGAGTATTGTGTTAGAGTAATGGTCACCAACTGACCATCATGATCAACTGTTCGATCTTCAAGGCATCCCTAGTCGATCACCAAAAATTTCTGTTGAAAAGCCATCGATAAAAGCACAGAGTTGTCGTCTTTGATAAAAAAAGTGTGTGCTGTGACCTCTGCCAGCACTGGTTCCACTGCAGGAATTCCACTATTGTTTCTGTAGTACTTCTACATTTGGCAAAACCATGTTAATCAATTTCATGTGTTTATATATCTTTTTCACATAAAAGAAGACACCATCTGCTGTGCTCGCAGGGAGCGTGATCGGCCTGCAAGTTCCCCGCAGAACTGTAGATCCGAGGTGCCATGGGTGTGCTGTGACTTCTGCCAGCACTGGTTCCACTGTAAGTGTGTGCTGTAACTTCTGCCAGCACTGGTTCCACTGTAAGTGTGTGCTGTAACTTCTGCCAGCACTGGTTCCACTGTAAGTGTGTGCTGTAACTTCTGCCAGCACTGGTTCCACTGCAGGTGTGCGCTGTGACTTCTGGTTCCACTGCAAGTGTGTGCTGTGACCTCTGCCAGCACTGGTTCCACTGCAGGTGTGTGCTGTGACTTCTCCCAGCACTGGTTCCACTGTAAGTGTGTGCTGTGACTTCTCCCAGCACTGGTTTCACTGTAAGTGTGTGCTGTGACTTCTGCCAGCACTGGTTCCACTGCAGGAATGTGCTGTGACTTCTGCCAGCACTGGTTCCACTGCAGGTGTTTGCTGTGACTTCTCCCAGCACTGGTTCCACTGCAGGTGTGTGCTGTGACTTCTGCCAGCACTGGTTCCACTGCAGGTGTGTGCTGTGACTTCTCCCAGCACTGGTTCCACTGCAGGTGTGTGCTGTGACTTCTCCCAGCACTGGTTCCACTGCAGGTGTGTGCTGTGGGATCCAGAGGTGACGTTGGAGACGATTTTTTGTGACAATATAGGGATGGAGGTCGAGATTTAATTGTTTGTTTTGTTTGTTTTCATATGAAATTATTTATTTGTAAAAAAGAAAATACGTCTAAAATATAATATACATATTTTTATTCAACCCATCTTGTGTATTTCTTCCTTTACTTTCCAAGTGCATCTCTGCAACACAAACTCCAACACTGTTTTAATTGTTTATGTCAATGCACATGACTGAAATTAACGTTTTATTTGATGTAAATTATTCATACTAATTTATATTTTAGTATTAAACTACTTTCTCAAAACATAAGATTAATCTGTGAAACAAACGATCAGACATTTGAATACAACACTGAACATGTTGGTGAAGAACCATTTTTTAAGAGTCCACAGGAGGGTGCACCGGGCTACGCAATGAAAAGTTGACAGGAAACGAGGTTGGTGTCATTTTTAACAAAATTAAACGGATATATATTGAACAAAATATTAAGGTGGCCATTTATGGAACTGTATACCGATTAATACGGGACATATTTATTTTGTTAAGCCGCTTATCAAAAAGCTGCTAGTAGTAGTATTTCCACTTAAATGTCAAACATGCTACGCTAATGTTAATAATTGTGATTATTTCCAGGGATACAGAACATCCTGAAATACAGTATATGTAGATGTCTTTGTTAGAAAGAATGCTGTATTTCTCTTGACAGGGTGATACTGCGTGTAAAAAATGGTTCAACTTACCCCACTAACCCCTACAGGAAGAATCATCAATAAGAAGGCTTTCGTTTTCTAACCTGTGAAAAAACCCTAACCTACAGAACTCTCCCACACTGCTGCTAACAGACAGGTTGGGTAGGTTTACTTTAGATTGGGTTTTACAATTCATCTTTTGAGTCAAAAAGACCCGTGTTTAGACCTTTACTTTCCAGACAGGCGCAGTGGGTTCTGTAACAAACTCTATTAAAACCAGTTAGTCCAATTCTTTCAGGTGGGAGGTGACAGAGCTAGCTATGGGATCTCTGCCCCAACTAGGAAATGAAAGCCGATGATGTTGAAGTAGCAGCCCATGGGCAGGCTTTTCAGCAAGAGCAGCAGTATCCTGCAAGAGAGAAGTCCAACAAGTGTCTTTACTCTTTAATAAACCTTATAGGACAGTCTTAAAGAACTAGTACAGAGTAACCACTGTGTATTGGATTTAACGCCAAACTACCTTGTGGTGAATCCTGTGCAGATTGAGCTGTTCATTCACTAGAATAGGGTTGTAGAAAAGGCCCATGGAGTTGGTGGAATACTCCTTTAATTCATTGCCATTTACTCAGCTGGGCCAGGGGCGCTCTAATTAGGTCAGGTGGAAATGTCAGACAGATCTCAACTCCATAAAAGGAGGAAATTGCCATCGCCTGATCTCGCTGCTTTCTCTTCCTTAACTCCATCTGATCCAGAAGTTCTGTGCGTCCATGAATCCACGTAAGTCCACCGACTATGTTACCTTTCATCTGAATTATCTGTGGCGATCGGGAGAGTGGGCCATTCAGGTATTGTTTATAGGTTTTACCGCGGAGCGCGGCTTGGAGCGCACGCTTCAAACATATTGTGTAATGTGAATTGTCAATGATCACAGCCCTACGGATCCTCATAGGCCAATTATGCAATCGATATGGTTCATATGTATTGAAATGAATTATATGTACACATGAAGACAATTGAAAGAGTGAAATGAGAAACGTCATTGTTTGCTAACTGATTGACTTTGATGGGTATTATAGATTGTATTCACTGTTCACAGAGATTCACTGTTTGTATTCTTTCATGATTTATGATAAATAGTTACGAGCCTAAATGACTCGCGGATGATTACTATTGACTTAATGAACTGAACTGTTGACCTCCCTAACTTGTGTTAATAATGAATGATATAATTTGATCTTTGATTATGAATCTAATTGGATACATGTTATTTGTTTCCTTTGTGATGCAGCACAGACTACTCAGTAAATATACCACTTTATGGTTAAAGGAATTCCTGCCTCAGTCTCATCCATTCCTCTGTCACCTGACACGTTCACCTTCACTGTCAGTCATCCTACCTGTCCAGCTACTCACACAGATTCCACTAATCTTTCAATGGTCCTTCGAACCGGATGATGACTGAACCAAAGACAGGTGAAAAGGAAATGGAGGCGGAGAGGGAAGAATTGTCTCCACTGGAAGGAAGAAGAGAGGAGGAGAGAGCAGCTGAGGGAAAGGTCTTGGAACAAAGGAAATATCCAGGAGCTAAGCCTAAAGCAACAAAGGCTTTATCCTCAATCACCAGCAGCACCAGAAGAACCAGGCAAGCACCTGGTTATCTTAAGGATTATGTGGTCAAGTTTCCAACATCAAAGGGCAAGCCCACCAGAGCTCAAAGTGTTGATGGATCAACTATACGTTTCAGCCATCAACCATCCCCTCTGAGCCAAGGACTGGAAACTGCTTTGGAGCAGGAAAGTGGTCTACATGAAGAACCTATGGAGGAGGTAACTCCCACCGCACAGGTCGACCAGCTTCCTGAGGCAGGCTCCACTCACTCCTTAACTAATGGGAAATCATCGAAGCACTGTAGACGGAGTGGGAGTTCGACCAGTGGATACCCCTTTGGGAGTGACCATGGCAGCCGCCATTCACTAGCCCTCAGCGATTCACAGACCGCTGTCCTACAAGAGAGGATGAAACTATTAGCTTTGGAAGAAATTGAGCGTCAGATTGAGGAAGAACGACAGGCTGATGAACGATGTCACCAATTGGATGTGCAGGCCCGTAGAGCTCTACAGGAACGGGAATTCATTGCCAAGGACCTGGCACAGCAGCGAAGGCACCGTCAAGCCAGAAGGGAATTGGAGGAGGCACGGATGGTCTCATCCTTCCTGGAGAGGAACGAACAGGGAGTTGACCTGACCACCCCTCCACATGGACCTGAACTGTCTGCCTTTCAATCTGCCCCTCTGGTACAGCATGGCACACAGTCCCCGGAGGCTCCGGGGTCAACAGCCAACACGGAGCACGGGAGACAGGCCGCTCCGCCAACGCCCTCTATGCCAGTGACACAAGTTAGCATTCCTCCATCTGGACAAAGCATCACTCCTTCGCCTTTCCGCCAATTACCAACCAAGGCAAATCGTTCCCTTCGTCCAGGGCCAGGCCAGTCCTCAAACAACAGGTCGGAGGGCTCTCGCCCAATTCCGGCTGCCACAAATGGAGGGTCTGGGACCGTAGGGGACCGGCCCAATGAAGCCACAGTGGGCTCATCAGAAGTCCCGGGTTTATCCTTCACGCAACCAGAAGAGGGAGCCAACATTATGCAACTTCTAGTAGCCTCAGCCTATGGAATTCCCAGACCCAAACTGCCATACTTTGAAAACGGAAAGGAGAGTGAATTTGTCCTTTTGGAAATGGCATTGGAGAGTCTACTGGGTATTCACAGTCATCTGTCAGAACGGTACAAATACCAAGTACTAATGGATCATTTGCGGTTTCCCAGTGCATACAGGCTGGCCCAATCCTTTATGCACTCCGCAACACCGTACACTGCAGCTCTCCAGGCCCTGAAGGCGAGATATGGTGAGCCACGTCAGCTAGTCCAGAATGAACTAAACAACATCCTGAACACGTCTCCAATTAAAATGGGAGACCATGCTGCCTTCCAAGAATTCTCCCTGGCTGTCCAATCCCTGACCTCGATGCTCCAATCCGTTGAAGGAGAAGACGGGAACGAGCTGAAATGTGGCTCCCACGTGGACAGGCTTCTTAGCAAACTTCCAGTGTACCTCAGAGACAGTTTCATTGAACATTGTTTGAATAAGGGCATCCTGAAAGAGGGCTCGAGAAGCACCTATGCTCTTAGAGACCTGGCCGCATGGTTGGAGGTGAAGGCAAAGGCGAAGAGCATCGCTCACCAGGCCACAATCTCAGCCATAGCCACCGGGGGAAGGAAGGAATTTGAACACCAGGAGGGACAGAAAAGGCCAAATCCCACTACCATGTACTTAAATAGTGAGGCCCGGGAGGAACCCGGGAAGAAGACCCCTCTCAAGAGCAAGAACATCAAATTCCAGCCTTACTGCCCATATTGTAATAGTAAGGGGCACTTCCTTGGCTCATGCCCCAGGGTAAAAAAGCTCACTCAAACTCAATTGAAGGCCTGGATCACTTCAGGCGAGCGATGCTACAATTGTGCCCGTAGCCATAAGGCGGAGACCTGCACATTGAGGAAACCCTGCAACCGCTGTAAAGAAATCCATCTCACCGTGTTGCATGATCTAATTCCCCAAGCACAGAAGGAGCAGAGTATGCTCATGGTAGGAGCTGCAAAGGAGCTGTACCTCGACCAGCAGAACCGGTCTCCAAGGGTCATGTTGAAGGTGGTCAAGGTCACTCTGAAGGGAGAAGCATTGATACATTCGCTGTTCTAGATGATGGGTCAGAAAGAACAATCATTCTCACGGCGGCCACCCGTCAGCTTAACCTGGAGGGGACCCCCGAGACCCTTAATCTCAGAACGTTGCGACATGATGTCATCCAAATGAAAGGCTCTGCTGTAACATTTAGCATTTCACCTTCAGGAAACAGGGACGTGGCCTATAACATCACCAATGCCTTCAAGGCAGATGGCTTGAATCTCGCAGAGCACTCCTGCCCGGTAAGTGTTCTACAGAAACAATATCCTCATCTACGAGGATTGCCTCTTCCTAACCTGGCCAGAGTAGCGCCACTTATCCTGATTGGGTCAGACCACCCATATCTCATCACCCCGACTGAGCCTATACGAGCTGGACCAGAAGGAGGGCCCATTGCTGTCAATACATCCTTGGGTTGGGCTGTGCAAGGTCCATCCCATCTACTTCTCTCCACCCAAGCTGTACAGTCACAGCAAGTCCTCTTCACCAGAAGCAATCCATATGCAGCCACTAACCTCCTTCGGGAATGTTGAGATGCTCTGGAAGATGGACACATTCTCCAACAGGAAGCTACAGGAGGTCACTCGCTCGAAACATGACTCCTATGCATTAGACCTCCTGGAGAAGAGCACCACCACCACTGAAATGGATGGCGTTTGCAGGTATGCAACCCCACTGCTACGGGTGCCCAACCATCCTCCTCTGGCAACCACGACACGGGCTGTACTCCCACTACTGCATGGAACGGAGCGACGCCTGGTGAAGAATCCTGAGCTTGCAGAAGTTCATAACCGAGAGATTCATAACCTTGTGAAGGCAGGCTTGTCCCAAACAGAGAACGAGTGGCCGACAGCCCCCAGGCGTACGGCCCCTCCGCAACCAAATTAAGCTCATGAGTTAAGGAGGTCCGCCCAATGCTACAGCATTTCTACGGAACCAACAACGGCTCTCCCTGACCTAGCACAATCCCAAACACTGCCGGATCTGATCACCGCCACAAACCAGACCTCAGATGGGGTGGCTTCTATACCTACCTCCCTCGCGGCAGAGACACTACTCCTCCAGCAAGCACAAGCAGTTAGCTTCCCTGAGGAGTTAAAATCTCTGAAAGCCGGTAGGGAAGTGGCTAAGGACAGCCGTCTTCTCTCTCTTGCCCCAGAATATGATCTTTCAAGGGTTGTGTGGGTGTGAATACCCTGGCACTGCCAATACGGTCCTGTGACCCAGATCCATTGTGAATGGGGTATTCTATGCTGCCAGAGTGATCCACTACGAACAGGAACTCCCTGTGTGAGGTCATCGATGACATCACATCCTTGGGGAACTCTGGGTACAAGCTCAACATAACCACTGGGTCACCCATCAGAGAGCCTGGGAGAAGAGAGAGAGAGCGAGAGACAGAGAGAGCGAGAGAGAACAGAAGTGTCCAACACCTTTTCTGAAGGCAGAGCAGTCAGAGAGGGGATGTAATCAGTGGCTAACTGCAAGCATTGCAAAGCAATCACTAGCCTGCTATTCAGTGGAGTGGGTGTGTGGTCCTAATTCTGTGTTGAATGGTCTCTATTCCAAGCTTAAAAGGATAGACATTCAACATTGACCATGCTGTCAATCCAGCATGATTTCTGACGCGCTCACAACAACTGTTAACACAGAACCGGGAAATCTGACTTCAGTGAGTTCAATACAACTGGGAACTCGGGGAAAAAAACGAGCTCCGACCGGCAAAACATATTTTGAAAGGTCATCCAACTTGGAATTGTAAGTTGGGAACTCGGGCCTCTTTCTAGAGCTACGACCTGAAGATCACTGACGTCATCATGACTCAACCTTGTTTTTTCCCAGTTGTCTGGAAAGCACCATAAATCCAGAGAATGCCATACTCAAATCAAATCCAATTTTATTTGTCACATTTGTATTTTATTTAACCTTTATTGAACATGTGCCAAATACAACCTTACAGTGAAATGCTTACTTACAAGCCCTTAACAAACAATGCTTTGAGAACTTTTAAGAAAAAATGTGTTAAGTAAAAAATTGAAAATAAAAGTAGCAAGTAATTAAACAGCAGCAGTAAAATAACAATAGCGAGGCTATATACAGGGGGTACCGGTACATTGTCAATGTGCGGGGGCACCGGTTAGTCGAGGTAATTGAGGTAATATGTACATCTAGGTAGAGTTAAAGTGACTATGCATATATTATAAACAGAGAGCAGCAGCAGCGTAAAAGAGGGGTCTGGGTAGCCATTTGATTAGCTGTTCAGGAGTCTTATGGCTTGGGGGTAGAAGCTGTTAAGAAGCCTTTTGGACCTTGACTTGGTGCGTGAACAGGGAGTACAGGAGGGGACTAAGCACGCACCCCTGAATGGCCCCCCGTGTTAAGGATCAGCGTGGCGGATGTGTTGTTACCTTCCCTTACCACCTGGGGGCGTCCCGTCAGGAAGTCCAGGATCCAGTTGCAGAGGGAGGTGTTTAGTCCCAGGGTCCTTAGCATAGTGATGAGCTTTGAGGGCACTATGGTGTTTAACGCTGAGCTGTAGTCAACGAATAGCATTCTCACATAGGTGTTCCTTTTGTCCAGGTGGGAAAGGGCAGTGTTGAGTGCAATAGAGATTGCATCATCTGTGGATCTCTTGGGGAGGTATGCAAATTGGAGTGGGTCTAGGGTTTCTGGGATAATGGTGTTGATGTAAGCTATGACCAACCTTTCAAAGCACTTCATGGCTACAGACGTGAGTGCTACGGGTTGGAATGTCATTTAGGCAGGTTACCTTAGTGTTCTTGGGCACAGGGACTATAGTGGTCTGCTTGAAACATGTTGGTATTACAGACTCGGTCAAGGACAGGTTGAAAACGTCAGTGAAGACACTTGCCAGTTGGTCAGTGCATGCTCAGAGTACACGTCCTGGTAATCCGTATGGCCCAGCGGCCTTGTGAATGTTGACCTGTTTAAAGGTCTTACTCACATCAGCTACGGAAAGCGTGATCACACAGTCATCCGGAACAGCTCAGGCTCTCATGCATGCATGCATGCATGCATGTGTTACTAGCTTCGAAGCAAGCACAGAAGTAATTAAGCTCGTCTGGTAGGCTCGTGTCACTGGGCAGCTTGTGGCTTCCCTTTTGTAGTCTATAATAGTTTGCAAGCCCTGCTACATCCGACGAGCATTGGAGCTGGAGCTGGAGATTTAGTCTTAGTCCTGTGTTAACGCTTTGCCTGTTTGATGGTTCGTCGGAGGGAATAGCGGGATTTCTTATAATATTTCCGGGTTAGAGTCCCACTCCTTGAAAGCGGCAGCTCTACCCTTAACTCAGTGTGGATGTTGCCTGTAATCCATGAGTTCTTGTTGGGGCATGTACAGTATGTACAGTCTCTGTGGGGACGATGTCCTCGATGCACTTATTGATAAAGCCAGTGACTGATGCGGTGTACTACTCAATGCCATTGGAAGAATCACGGAACATATTCCAGTCTGTGTTAGCAAAACTGTCCTGTAGCTTAGCATCTGCTTCATCTGATCAGTTTCTTATTGACCGAGTCACAGGTGCTTCCTACTTTAGTGTTTGCTTGTAGGCAGGAATCTGGAGGATAGAATTATGTTCAGATTTGCCAAATGGGGGGCGAGGGAGAGCTTTGTACTAGTCTCTGTGTGTGGAGTAAAGCTGGTCTAGAGTTTTTTTCCCTCTGGTTGCCCATTTAACATGCTGGTAGAAATGAAGTAAAACGGATTTGAGTTTTCCTGCATTAAAGTCCCTGGCCACTAGGAGCGCTTCCTCTGGATGAGTGTTTCCCTGTTTGCTTATGGCCGTATACAGCTCATTGAGTGCGGTCTTAGTGGCAGCATCAGTTTGTGGTGGTATATAGACAGCTACAAAAAATACAAATGAAAGCTCTAAGCTGTTGTCTACAGCTTATCATGAGATACTCTACCTCAGGCAAGCAAAACTTAAAGATTTCCTTAGATTTTGTGCACCAGCTGTTGTTTACAAATATACATAGACCGCCACCCCTTGTCTTACCAGAGGCCTCTGTTCTATCCTGCCAAAAAAGCTTAAAACCGCCAGCTGTATGTTATTCATGTTGTCTTTAAAGCCACGACTTGGTGAAACATAAGGTATTACAGTTTTTAATGTCCCGTTGGGAGGATATACGTGATTGTAGTTTGTCTATTTTATTATCGATTTATTGTACGTTGGCTAATAGGACTGATGGTAAAGGTAGATTACCATCTCAGCGTTGGATCCTTGCAAGGCACCAGGACCTTCGTCTTCAATATCTCCGTCTCTTTCTCCTGCGAATGACGCTGATGAGGGCCTTGTTAGGCGTCTAAAGTAAATACTTCCCGCCCGAAAGAAGGAAAAGTATTCTTCCAGTATGGGGTGAGTCATCACTGTCCTGATATCTAGAAGCTATTTTCGGTGGCAGAAACATTATGTACTAAATAAGTTGCAAATAACGTGAAAAAACATACACAGTAGAACAATTGGTCGTAAAACGGCAGCCAAAATGTCTTCTGTTGCTGCATAAATTATGTAATCTGCCAGGGAGACCATGTATACTGTAGCTAAGAAAGTAATACTAAGTGCATGTTGTGTAGTAAGCTATTAGTAGCCCATGTGCCTGACCCTAATAATTTCGCCTACTGTTCTGACTTGGTGGTGCACATGTAGCCTATAACCTGTTTTAAGAGAAATGTAATCATTGAATATTGTAAGAGCTTTCATTGTCTGCTTAAATGTCCCATTTATTTATCCTACGGTTCTGACTTGGTGTACAGGGAGAACACTGTAAGAATGGCCCATGTTCTGAATTATGTAGCTGTACATTTCAAAAGTGCTGAACAAATAATTATATTGACTATGTCTGTCCTAACTTGCTCATTAATGTCTTAATCGAAATTACGGATTGTCCTCTTATGCCATAGTTTGTACATCTCAATTGTCAGTAGAAACAACATTTGTTTAAGCAAGTCAGCCATAACAGCTATGTTTTTTTAAAGGCAGTAAATAAGCCTGAATTAACTGTTTCGCTGCCAGAAAAAGCTCCGCTGATAGCCAGGTCTAGCAGTGGTAAGGTGTTGGGACTCTGCTGTTGGGACAGCTTTATGTAGGCCCTAACAGCTTGTGGGCAGGGTTTTTCACCGTTATAGTGCAATTAATGTATTGTTTAGTGATGTGTTGTGTCGTGACTTTGCCGGCATGCATCCCCTCCCCCAAAAAATGGCCCTTGGATGGTCTGTCAGCTGACGCCTGGCTGCTTGAACAGGATCATATGATTAACTGCCTGGGCTGAGTTACTAGTGAGACACACGGCAAGGGAATGGCTGGAATCAGTAGTGTAAAGTACTTAAGTAAAAATACTTTAAAGTACTACTTAAGTAGTTTTTTTGTGGTATCTATACTTTACTTTTTATACTATATATTTTCTTTTGTTGATTTTACCCCCTTTTCTCCCCAATTTCGTGGTATCCAATTGTTACTAGTTACTATCTTGTCTCATCGCTACAACACCCGCATGGGCTCAGGAGAGATGAAGGCCATGTGTCCTCCGAAACACAACCAAGCTGCACTGCTTCTTAACATAGCAAGCATCCAACCCGGACGCCAGCTGCACCAATGTGTCGGAGGAAACACTGTGCACCTGGAGACCTGGTTAGCAAGCACTGCGCCCGGCCCGCCACAGGAGTCGCTAGTGCGCAAGGATATCCCTACCGGACAAACCCTCCCTAACCCGGATGACGCTAGGCCAATTGTGCGTCAACCCATGGACCTCCCGGTCGGCTGCGACAGAGCCTGGCGCAGCTAGCACTGCGATGCAGTGCCCTAGACCACTGCGCCACCCGGGAGGCCCTTACTATTTATTTTTTTGACATCTTTTACTTTGACTTCACTACATTCCTGAAGAAAATAATGTACTTTTTATTCCATACATTTTCCCCTGACACCCAAAAGTACTTGTTACATGATGAATGCTTAGCAGGACAGGAACATGGTCCAATTCACACACTTATCAAGGGAACATGTGGTCATCCCTACTGCCTCTGATCTGGCAGACTCACTAAATATAAATGCATCGTTTGTAAATTATGTCTGAGTGTTGGAGTGTAGCCCTGACTATGCATAAATGTAAAAAACAACAAAATGGTGCCATCTGTTTTGCTTAATATAAGGAATTTAAAATTATTTATACTTTTACTTTTAATTTTGATACTTACTTGTATATTTTAGCAATTACATTTACTTTTGATACTTAAATATATTTAGAACCAAATACTTTTAGACTTTTACTCAAGTAATATTTTACTGGGTGACTTCTACTTGAGTAAGCTTATATTAAGGTATCAATACTTTTACAGAAGTATGACAATTGGGTACTAGTTCCACCACTGTACTGGATATGTTACAGCTAACCTCTCTGTGCCCCATCTCTTCTTAGAACACACAGGCCAACGAGCTGAAGTGCAATGCTGAGTCTCTCGTTGGTTAGCAACTGACCCACTTTCTTTATAAAGTCATAAGAAAGGCTCTACTAGGAGGGAGAGGGTGTGGAGAGGGTGTTTTTTATCATAGAGGCCGGCCCAATGCTTTTCTTCCTGGGAGAAAAGAGAGGGAGTTAGGGATTGAGAGAAGGGGGAGGGGGGCCTTCAGTTGAACACTATGGCTGGTAATATATGCAGCCTTATTGTGGAGAGTCAATGCACCGTGCATTAATGGGGGGGGGGGATACCTTCAGCCTTCCGTTTACCCCCTCAGAAAGACTCAGTGTCAACCAGAATCTCATGCAAGCTGCAACAGCGGCGCCCATCCTATTACTTATTTATGTATTTTCATACCAGAGACAACATCTTGAGACAAGGCCCAAGGACAACGGACTGGAAGACTCAATAACGGTGTGATATTCTAAATAACTTTTCTCTGGTTACAGACTGTGGTTGAAGGATCAGCAGAACTCACGTGGATTTCCTCTACAGACAGTTGACACAGCATGTCTGACACGTACGCCAATAGTGTCTGAACTCTGGAGATATATCAAACTCACTTATCAAGCAGGAAGTAGAAGGAACAGGATCAAGACAGGTCATGAATTAAGGTGAAAAAATGACTATGCGGCGTACATACGTACAGAAATACATTAGATTATCAAGTTGAAGATGAGGGATTTCCTCATCTGATACACACCAAGAAATTATAGTAACTAAAGTAATTATAAGTAACAACTGCTTATGAAATGCAATGCTATTCAATGGTATTTATTTAAATCATTTTAGGTTCATATTTCTATGGCTGAAATCCATAGTTACAAGTTAGCACATGGGACTAAAATGGTTTATCTAATACAATATTATATAATACATGTATGTACAACTTTGTTTACTTTATTACTATGGCAATGATCATACACATTATTAGTTAACTTTGGGTGCGTTTTGTAAATTCATTTTGGCTACTCCAGTTTCAGAGAACTCTCCTTTGAGTGTGCCAGAGCGCAGAATAACTGATGAATTTACTAACTTGTAACCCCCCATTGAATATGACAGGTGTCAGTAAAGGTAGGAAAAAAAACTGAATTAAATTGTTGCTAGCAGCACAGTTAGAGTCACTAATGCTCTAGATTGATGAAAACAAGGCTCGTGATAGGACAAGCAGTAAAAGTGGTTGAGGTTAGAGACATGAAACTGATAGTCACTGTGGTGAGTATGCACAACAGAGAATGTGCTAGAAGGCTTCAGAGATTCCAGAACACTGTTCAGTTGGAGGTTTGACATTTGGTGAGGGGTATTTAGGAGACTTCACTTATCAATGCCCCATAAACATGGTGGATAAATGCAAAACGGTTCATGGCCTATTTTGTTCTACTTGGAAAATCTCGGTCACCACAAACAATTGTTTATGTGGCCACAAGGTTCAAGACACACATCCTCCTCAAAAATAAAGGAGGACAAAGGCACTCTTCATATAATGAATTCAAATGCCTTAATTTGTATGGCATGTTCAATGGAAACAAAGTTTCAAAACTCAGACGCGTTTCGGCTGCATGGCCTTCGTCAGGGAGTACAAAGATATGATAATACAATGTCCTCTTTTGAACAGCTTTTTCCAATCAACCCTGATTTGAAGAGGGAGTGGTTACAGAATTCATTGGACAACACCTAGTAAGCAATACTATACACATAAAAAGTGAAATACTGTAGATCTGTTATCAAAAATGCTATAAAAAATGCACATCCTCCTGTTCTCACAACTAACACAACATGTTATTACTATGGCGATGATCATACATATTATTAGCTAACTTTGGGCGTGTTCGTAAATTCATTTTGGCTATGTATTCCGATTTCAGAGCACTCTCCTTTGAGTGTGCCAGAATGCAGAATAACTGATGAATTTACAAACACACAACACCCATTGAACATGACAGGTGTCAGTAAAGGTTGGCAAAAACATTAATTCAATTGTTGCTAGCAGCACAGTTACAGTCACTAATGCACTAGATAGCATGAAAACAGCCTAACTAGCTCTGCTATGGGGAGTAAAATGGTCAGAGTGAGGTGTTCTCTCATTTGCGTCTGGAAGTAGCTAGCAAGCTAGCCAACGTTAGCCAGTTAGCTTGGGAGCTTGACTGCCATTGTGAGGTCAGAACACTCTGATCAACCCTACTCCTCAGCCAGAGCGTCCAGTGTGCACTCTGAACACTCAGAGAGCGAAACACTCTGACAACGCTCTGAATTTACAAATGGCCCAGAGCGCACTCTGACTCACTGGAGGCAATTTAGAAACGCACCCTTTAATTAGGGTTCAACATCAGAATTGTCAAGAAAACATCACAGTGATGGGTACCACTCACAATCCAGTTAATCTAGTCATCAAGACATACTATGTCAGGTAAGCATCCTTATTTCAGTACAGTGTATTGTGACTCTCACCATGTCATTTCTGGTGAGCATGTACTTCAAAGTTAAATTAGGCTTCATTGTGCTAAATATTTTAACAATTTCCTACAGCAAGATAAGCAGAGAGACAGATAGAATAAAATATGTTTTTGGGTATTGATGAAAACAAGGCTCGTGATAAGACAAGTAGCAAAAGTGGTTGAGGTTAGAGACATGAAACTGATAGTCACTGTGGTGAGTATGCACAACAGAGAATGTGCTAGAAGGCTTCAGAGATTCCAGAACACTGTTCAGTTGGAGGTTTGACATTTGGTGAGGGGTATTTAGGAGACTTCACTTATCAATGCCCCATAAACATGGTGGATAAATTCAAAAGGGGTTCATGGCCTATTTTGTTCTATTTGGAAAATCTCTGTCACCACAAACAATTGTTTATGTGGCCACAAGGTTCAAGACACTCATCCTCCTGTTCTCACAACTAACACAACACACACGGGCACATAACACGCGTAACACACTGGTTTGCGTTTTGTGTAAAGATACAATTATCAAAAACCTTGCAAGTCTACCGGTACCAACATACCTAAGACCAAAGTCTAATGGAAATAATATGTTTCAGGTGTAATGTCTTCTTCTCCCCACCCTATTCCCCAGGAACTGATGATGTCACAGAGCAGGGGTCATGGTGGGTCAGGGGTTCAGATGAGGGAGCTGTATGTTCTGCTGTGTGTGGTACTGACTCTACCAGGCTGCAGAGGCTTCCTCCCCAACTTCTGGTCCCGTGTGGTAACCCTGTCCTTGGACTCCTACACACACCAATTCATCACTGAGCAGGGTGTCCTCAACGTCACTCTGGAGACACTGAGCATGGCCAACACACACCAGCACACACAGGAGCAGGTGAGGCTGTGGTGTGTCACATTGCAGTACTGTGTTCCATCTTAAGAGCGTTTAACCCAGCTCCAGGTAATGCATGGAAGGCTGTCTATAGACACAAACATGTCTATAGACACCATGATGATGATGATGACTGCTGCTGTCAGTTAACCCACTCTTTCTAGGCCATCATTGAAAATAAGAACTTGTTCTTTGACTTGCCTAGTTAAAGGTAATAAAATACAGAATCAATGAAATAGATTTCTCAAAACAGAATTAAAAATATACAGTAGCTGTGAGCAGCAATGAACAGGGTTCACAGGATGACAGAAAGGACACAGTTGGATAACAAAGCAAGTACTATCATATAATAACTATATTCCTTCATGTACAAAATCTGGAGAGAATCTGATGTATGGTTCATTAGGAATACATATGCAAAAATCAGTTGAAGAGTTTCATTCCAAAACCCTAAATATGTCAAGTCGTGTTGGTAGGTGGCGCAGTGTATGTAGGTGGCTGGGAAGTCAGGCGCAGTGTATGTAGGTGGCTGGGAAGTCAGGCGCAGTGTATGTAGGTGGCTGGGAAGTCAGGCGCAGTGTATGTAGGTGGCTGGGAAGTCAGGCGCAGTGTATGTAGGTGGCTGGGAAGTCAGGCGCAGTGTATGTAGGTGGCTGGGAAGTCAGGCGCAGTGTATGTAGGTGGCTGGGAAGTCAGGCGCAGTGTATGTAGGTGGCTGGGAAGTCAGGCGCAGTGTATGTAGGTGGCTGGGAAGTCAGGTGCAGTGTATGTAGGTGAATTCGGTACAAATGGGAGTATTTTAATAACTTAAAACACAAACTCCAAAACCAAAGTCCATAAAAAAATAAATGTGGGTACAAGAACCCCGTCGCACACCAATCCATAAACCATGAACATAACAATAAACAATCTCTGACAAGGACATGAGGGAAAACAGAGGGTTAAATACACAACACTTAATGAATGGGATTGGAACCAGGTGTGTAAAACAAGACAATACCAATGGAAAATGAAACATAGATCAATGATGGCTAGAAGACCGGTGACGTCGACCGCTGAGCACAAGCCCGAACAAGGAGAGGCATCCACTTCGGAAGAAGTCGTGACAATATATACATTTTCAGAAATGTTGGTAAATTAGCTTTTATTGTTTAAAGAAATTATGAAAGAGATTGGTGTGTTTTTCACTATCTAATCATGGCATGGGGTTGTTCAATAGTACCACATTATGAGTCATAATACCCATAAAACCTAGCATTCAAACAGGAAAATTATTCCAATCGTTTTTTCCCACAATTTTCCCCATAGCGGATTTTAGAAACACTTAAAACAAGGTCTGTGTTTTGTGTAGGCTTACCCTGGCGTGATGTTTTGTTAACCATGTAAATCTCTCTCAGACAACATGGCTTTTATCAATACTCAGATTCGAAAATACTAATTAGCATCAAAGTAGATATCATGGAAGACTACAAATCCTTGCAAGCTCCTTTACGCCATCTGGTTTCTTTTCAGAGAAACAAATAACAATGTTTTTTTTGTTTGCAAAATGCTATATATCCACCTCACTCTCAGAGAAATAAGTAGTCCTACTAGGTTTTACACAGTAAAATGTAACAAATAAACGTGCCTATTTTCCTCCAAAGTACTTAATGTCACGATTCCAAAACAATACAATATTACAGATAGCAAATTAATTATCTCACATCTCTGAAAAGATTTGCAATGTTGTGCTACTTGTTGATGAAAGTAATGCTAATGTTGGGTTTTTGAGCTCGTGCCCAATTGACTCCCATTCACTCCTTGAAGGAGAGCGCTCCTCGTCCCAGAATCGCCCAGATTGCACCGCGCGGCCCATTGATGTAGCATGGGCAGCGTACACAATGGCCGTTAATACAATTCAAAGGGAGTTTCCAATCTCCTTTAAAGTATCTCTGGCTCTGCTCAACTAATGAAGAGACATGAGAGAGCTGTTAGCTACTTTTGGTCACTCAAAACTCTGTCAAGGTACATAATAATGTTTTTGAAATAATCACTCCTATCTTAAATTTGACGAGGTGTAAGCACTTCTGACACCCTGTTATGATGACCTTATTCAAGACAACTGGGAATTCAGAAAAAAACGAGGTCATATCATGACGTCTGTGATTTTAAGTTCGGAAGGTCGGAGCTCTAGAAAGAGGCCCGACTTCTCCGACTTTGAATTCCGAGTTCAAAACTATTTTTCCCAGTCGGAGCTAGTTCCCAGTTTGAACACACTGAAGTCAGAAGTTGGAGATTTCCGAGTTCTGAGTTCATAGTTGTTTTGAACGCTGCATTAGTCAGATATCACAGGAGGTTGGAAGGCCTTGTGATAATGGCTGGAGTGGAATTAGTGGAATCCATAATGGCGCTGTGAATTCATAATGACGATGACAATGATGATGATGAATAAACTCAGTTGCTGGATGATGATGATGATGTTGACGGTCTCACAGGCAGGTCTGGGTCGGGGGTTCTGGCATGCAGTGAGGGAGGTGGTGCATTCCAATGCAGCCATGGACTTCCTGAGCTCCACACGGTCCGACCCAGTCTACCACTTTGACTCGGAGCGCGTGGAGGAATCTATGGTGATGCTACGGCAGTTCTGGGCCCAAACCCTGCTCTCTGCACGAGCCAAAGAGTACCAGGGGGCGAGACACAGTCTGGGACAGCTGCTACACTCATTGCAGGTACAATAGGCAAAACACACGATACTCTGTAAGATAGCACATCATGTCAAATGTATATATCACTCATCCAATAATAATTGGCGTTGTGGCAATTTGAATATGCAATTAGTCTTTTACATGAGAATGACAGGAGAGGTCCCCAGTGTCTGACCTGCAGGACGCTGACTGCCTGTCTTTGTGAACAGGATTTCTACAGCCATAGTAACTGGGTGGAGATGGGTCAGCACTCAATATACCTCCACCTGCTGCAGCCTGGGCAGCCAGCCTTCCCTGTAGCCACAGGTACAGTTAAAACACATTGTGGGTTAAATTAACGAGATCTGTGTTCATGGTTCTCTTTGTCTATCTGTCCTCCCCAGAGGACACTCCTACCTGTATGGAGTGTCACAGCGCTACCTGCAGAGATAACCTCCTGCCCAGACTGACCCAAAGTCAGCAGTACCCTCTACTGCTCACCACTGGGTACTTCAGCACCTACCCACCCAAACCACAAGGTACGGAGGCCTAGCTATTTTCATTGCTGTGTAGATTGAAGAACTAACATCTGAGCCAGATACAGTATATTGATTCAGTTATTTGTAATCTTTAAAAAAAAAACTTGAAATACTTCAAACGTCTGCAAGCTTCAACATGAGTGTGGTTTCCATTTGAACAAAATCTCTGTCACAATTTTTAATAACTTTATCTTTGATGAAGAATCATTATAAATACTGTGTTTTTCAGGGAAGTGTAGTCACGGGGGTGTACTGGACAGCAGTCGTCACCAGGGGGCCAAGGGGGGCATCAATAAGGACAGCACCTCCCCCCTCTTCTCCCCCCATCACTACCTCCATGTGGAGGCTGCCCGCCTCGCTACCACGGCAACCCTTACTGTGCTCAGAGACCTCCGAGACAGTGTGGGCAACATCAGCTTCCTCAGGTGGGGTCTATGTAGCCTTCATTATGATGTTAATTACATTCTAACTTGATCTATAGACAATCAATTTGTGCTGATATTCTAAACATGGTAAAAATGGTACACAGAACTTATCATATAATGTGTTGTAACTACTCGTGCTACTGTGTTTCCTGTTCTTGGCTGTACTATTCTGAGGGCAGACTGTTTCCTTCTGTTGGCTGTACTATTCTGAGGGCAGACTGTTTCCTTCTGTTGGCTGTACTATCCTGAGGGCAGACTGTTTCCTTCTGTTGGCTGTACTATTCTGAGGGCAGACTGTTTCCTTCTGTTGGCTGTACTATTCTGAGGGCAGACTGTTTCCTTCTGTTGGCTGTACTATTCTGAGGGCAGACTGTTTCCTTCTGTTGGCTGTACTATTCTGAGGGCAGACTGTTTCCTTCTGTTGGCTGTACTATTCTGAGGGCAGACTGTTTCCTTCTGTTGGCTGTACTATTCTGAGGGCAGACTCTTCAGTGTGAAGCAGCCACCAGCGCTGGTGTTTGTCATGGACACCACAGGCAGCATGTTTGAGGAGATCACCGCAGCCCGCCTCCGTGCCCACTCTATCATCCAGACCCGCGCCAACACTCCCGAACAGCCTGGCACCTTCCTGCTGGTGCCCTTCCACGACCCAGGTGAGGGAGAGGGCATGACCAGGCCAGGGTGTTAGTTGACAGGGTTAGGGTCAGGGCCAAACCATGGAACCCTAAATGTTACCTGTGCCAAAAGTGTGTTACAGGCTAAACTCCTTTCTTCAGTTTTGGGGCACCATTTTACGTGTAATTGTCTACAAGAATATCAAAGCTATGTGACAGGCATTATGTTAATGTTATAGCTGCAATATACAAGTTATTAGTTTAGTTTATTAAGTTCTTCATTAGCTACTGCACGTGGAGAAGCTCCTCTTCCTGGGGTCCACATAAAACTATATTAAATGAAAAAATATATATGTATACAGTGCATTCGGAAAGTATTCAGACCCCTTTACTTTTTCCTCATTGTTAGGTTACAGCCTTATTCTAAAATTGATTAAATCGTTCCCCCCCCCCCTCATCAATCTACACACAATACCCCATAATGACAAAGCAAAAACTGTTTTTTATACATTTTTGCAAATGTTTTAAAAATGTTCATAAGTATTAGGACCCTCAGTACCTTGTTGAAGCACCTTTGGCAGCGATTACAGCCTCAAGTCTTCTTGGGTATGACGCTACAAGCTTGGCACACCTGTATTTGAGGAGTTTCTTCCATTCTTCTCTGCAGATCCTCTCAAGCTCTGTCAGGTTGGATAGGGAGCTTTGCTGCACAGCTATTTTCAGGTCTCTCCAGAGATGTTTGATCGGGTTTAAATCTGGACTCTGGCTGGGCCACTCAAGGACATTTAGAGACTTGTCCCAAAGCCACTACTGCGTTATCTTGGCTGTGTGCTTAGGGTCGTTGTCTTGTTAGAAGGTGAACCTTTGCCCCAGTCTGAGATCCTGAGTGCTCTGGAGCAGGTTTTCATCAAGGATCTCTCTGTATTTTGCTCCGTTCATCTTTCCCTTGATCCTGACTAGTCTCCCAATCCCTGCCACTGAATACAGCATGATGCTGCCACCACCATGCTTCACCGTAGGGATGGTGCCAGGTTTCCTCCAGACGTGACACTTGGCATTCAGGCCAAAGAGTTCAATCTTGGTTTCATCAGATCAGAGAATCTTGTTTCTCATGGTCTGAGAGTCGTTCCAAGCGGGCTGTCATGTGCCTCTTAGGAGTGGCTTCTGTCTGGCCACTACCATAAAGGCCTGATCGGTGGAGTGCTGCAGAGATGGTTGTCCTTCTGGAAGGTTCACCCATCTCTAGAGAAAAACTCTAGAGTTCTGTCAGAATGACAACCGGGTTCTTGGTCACCTCCCTGACCAAGGCCCTTCTCCCCCGATTGCTCAGTTTGGCCAGGCGGCAAGCTCTAAATAGAGTCTTGGTGGTTCCAAACGTCTTCCATTTAAGAAAGGAGGTCACTGAGTTCTTGGGGACCTTCAATGCCCCAGATCTGTGCCTCAACACAATCCTGTCTCTGAGCTCTACGGAGAATTCCTTCGACCTCATGGCTTGGTTTTTGCTCTGACATGCACTGTCAACTGTGGGACCTTATATAGACAGGTGTGTGCCTTTCCAAATCATGTCCAATCAATTGAATTTACCACAGGTGGACTCCAATCAAGTTGTAGAAACATCTCAAGGATGATCAATGGAAACAGGATGTACGTGAGCTCAATTTCAAGTCTCATAGCAAAGGGTCTGAATACTTATGTAAATAAGGTATATCTGTTTTTTATTTTTTATAAATTTGCACAAAAAAACTAAAACCTGTGTTCGCTTTATCATTATGGGGTATTGTGTGTAGATTGATGAGGAAAAATAATTTAATCAATTTTAGAATAAAGCTGTATTTTTTTTCTTTTTAAAGTTAAGGGGTCTGAATACTTTCCAAATGCACTGTATATATAATTATATTGCGGTGCTTCCAGTGTAACTCACGCAGTGTGTACGGTGCTGAAGTGAATACATTTCCCTGTGTTCTCTGTGCTCCAGGGGTGGGGCCGGTGTATGAGACAGAGAAACCGGAGGAGTTCATGAGCTATATGGAGAACCTGATGGCTCTGGGTGGAGGAGATGAACCTGAGATGTGTCTTTCTGCCATACAGGTAACACAGAGAGTAGCTACAGCTGATTTGACATCAAATTATTATCTTTTAATAACAGCATAGGATAACATACAGTAAACAGAACATCAATTGTACATAGCAACAGCCAAATCATCATTTTCAGAGGATTTCATATTTTAGCAGTTTTTTACCCTCTCTTTGTTGATAGTTTTATGTACATTCATGTACCTGTGTGTTACAGCTGGCCCTCACTCATAGCCCACCCCTGTCAGAGATATTTGTATTCACTGATGCCTCCCCTAAAGATGCTCACCTGTACAATGCTGTGAGGGCTCTTATACTAGAGAAACAATGCAAGGTAACACTTTTTGTTTTTGTGATCAAAATGATAAATGATAACAAAGGATCCCAGATAAACAATCCAATCCCTTCTGGCTCCACCAGATGACCTTCCTCCTGACTGAAGACCCCAGTCACAAGATGAAGGGCAGCAGGAGGAAGAGGAGGAGGAGGAGGGAGACTCTGTCCCCTGACCGTTTCGCTCTCTACTCCTCCCTGTCCTCTGTTTCCGGGGGACTGACTGTCTTCACCACTAACTCAGACATCCACCGTGTCTCTGCCATAGTTGAGGACAACACAGCTGCAGATAAGGTACTGCAACAAGGCAAAATGCTCACTGTGGTAGAGTACAATCATTATCTACAGAGGTACACCTGCTCATACTGATCCCCTATTTGCCTGAAATTAAAAGGTGATATGATACAATGCTAAATAAAATAGTTTCTTAGAATGGTACTTCTCTGCTTATTCTTTTCAGGCAGGAGACGTGTCATTGGTATTATCCCTAGGCAGATGAGTTGCCTCCCACATGTTGCCCTAGGTCTGGGATTTGGTAGACTACAATACGTCATTTGGGAAACACTGCCCTCAGGCCAAAGCCTTCTGTCTCCCTCTGTAGGTGACTCTGCTACATGCAGAGAGTGATAGTGACTCCAACTTATCCCACTCCTTCAGTGTGGACAATTCAGTGAAGTGCGTGACCCTTCATCTCACTGGAGACCTCAGACAATGTGTCCTCAGCAGCCCAACTGGTACGACTACACATTTCACACACTGACATGTAGATACACACATGGACGACAGCCTTTTCTGTATGACATCTTCCTTCTCTCATTGTCTCCCTCCACCCCTCCCAGATCGTACTCAGTCTCTGTTGAATCAGCAGGGTCCCCTGGCAGAGTGTGAGCAGTTTCAGGGTCTGTACAGGATCAGCCTACTGTCCCCTATAGAGCCAGGCCAGTGGCACCTCAACACCATTGCTGATGGTCACGTCACCTTTAATGCCATAGGTACCCCGTCTATCACTATACTACACACAGTACCTGTTCCCACAGAGTAATCATGAGCAAAATTCGAGTAGGCCGACTGATAACAGAGTAATACCTGTCTCCAAAGCTGACAGCAACGTGGACTTCCTGTATTACTTTGCTGTGGAGGCCAATGGAACGCATCCAGGCCTGGCTAAAGTGGAGGGGAGTCCAATCGCAGGTGAGGGGGGTGTGGTCTTTGGCTAGAATACAGTATATATTTATTTATCCTTCATTTGTCTAGCCTATATGCTTCATGACTAAAAAATCATGATCACATCTATTCATCCATTTGCTGTTTCATGTCCGTTCAGGTGTCCCAACCTTTCTAGTGCTGGCTGTCACAGGTCTATCGCCCAATGAGAAGGCCTCTTTCAGTCACGTGACCCTGCTGGGAGCCAATGGGGAGAGCCTCCAGAAAGTGTGGCTAAACTCGTCCTCTTCATCTGCGTCCTCTGGAGAGGAGCTGGTTGGCTGGATGGCCTCTGTTCCCAGGGTGCCGTTCTGTGTCCGTCTATCCGGCAGAGACGGGGGAGGGAACCGCCTGGAACGCGTCTCCACGGAGATGATCCAGCACACACACATTAAGATACAGGTATAACAACAACAGCAACAAACAGCCAACTGATACTGTACAGCCCAACATCTGGACATCATGGACAATAAGGCCGAGCACAATGCTGCATTGTGCATAACAGAACACACCCCAAAAATCTGTTGTCAAGCAGAACATTACAAATAACAAGACAGTCTAGCACAACACTGCCATGAACACAATAGAAGAAAGAGTAAGACATTATGCACCTTCTCCCTCCCTCCCTCCCTCAGGTCCTGTCTATCCCACGTCTGGTTCCTGGCCACAGTACGACAGTATTTTTTGATGTTCAGAACCACGGCCCCGCCCGAAACCTCACCCTGACCGCTGACGATGACCGGGGATATCTCTCTCAGAGAGGACCACACAGGTAGACAGGGCAAAACGGACCAACAATGTCAAACTGTCACAAAATGGCAAATTATTATAATAATGAATCATTTATTACACTTTTATAGCACTTTGCATTACAGACAGAATCGCAAAGCTCTTGTTAAGCAAAAAAAAAAAAAACAATTCATTAAAAAAGATATACTGTATAGCAGATAGTAATCACTGCTCCCTACTCTATGTTATTTCTCATTCTAAAATGTTTTTCTCTCAGCCTCTCTGTGGGGGAGAGAGGGTCAGTGAGGGGGGAGGTGGAGCTCCAAACTCCTAAGGGGGCTGAGGCAGGAGGGGCTGTCACTATGACTCTGACAGTGCGAGTGCTGGACTCCCTGGACTCCAACTACGCAGTGTTGCACCTGACTGTGGTTCCTCCGGTGAGACCCATACACTGAGACAACCGAGCTTCTACTATGAGTACAATACATACATACTGTAGAAACAAGGCCTTTGAATCTCATCTTTGGAGATCAGAAGCTCACTGGAATCAAGCATTCAAAATACATAGGGAAATGTCTATTTAATATACACATACTAATCACCTTGCCCACCCCTCTTTATGTCATAATTTCCTGTGTAGTATCCCTGATATCACATCCTGTCCCCTTCTCCCCCAGGATCCTGACATGTCTCCCCCATCATGTTCCATCATGCGAGTAGAACACACCTGCCCAGGCCCGATTCAGTGCACAGGAGTCAGATGGACTGTCTCTCTGGCTGTGACAGACAGGGGGTGCTCTGGCCTGGCTTCCCTCCAGCTTTCCCAGGGTCAGGGCATTCTCACCCTGCTCCACAGCCCCACAGACCCCCTAGGGGACAGCCTGGAGGAGAACCAGCCCACCCCCAAGCACAAACCCCAGAACCAGAGAGACAGTGAGAGGACAAGCCCAGCACATGGGGAGAATGGCTATGCTGAACTGGATCCCAGGCTGGTACAAGGTAACCCTCCTCTGAACGTGGCCCAGTGGACAGGTGGATTGCCCAAGCCTCTGTGGGTGAGGTACACCTCCCCCTGCTGCTCCCCCCAGGCGGAGCTCCTGGTGTGGGACGTGGCCGGAAATATGAGGCGCTGCCATCTGACCGCCAGCCAGCAGAGGGGTATACGGGAGAGGAGTGGAGTGTCAGACAGTGCTGGAGAGATGCCGCTGCAAAGTTGCTTCCTGTTGTTTTCATTGTTGAGTTTGATTTGGACTGTTCCACTGTTGGTTGGTGTGGGATCATTTCTCTATGTCAAATAACCGTAAAGATGTTCTGTAACCAAAAGGCTTCTGTTTTTATGGGCCACTAGAAGCACACTTTAGACTTCAGTTCCTCACTTGAACCTTTCACTAGAAAGCAGACAATGATGAATTAAGTTGTTTTTTTAAATAGTACTTTATTGACATTGTGTCATACAAACCCTTATCCTTGTTGTCATTTGTTTTTGTTAATATATTTTTTTATTACCTCTTTTTCTTCCCAATTGGTAGTTACAGTCTTGTCCCATCGCTGACTCCCGAACAGACTGTTTACACCACTACAAGGTGTTAGAGACAAATAAATGCTGTGTCCTTTTTACCTTTTATTTAACAAGGCACGTCAGTTAAGAAAACATTCTTATTTACAATGACGGCCTACCCTGGCCAAACACTAACCCAGACGAAACTGGGCCAATTGTGCCCTGCCCTATGGTACTCCCAATCACGGCCGGTTGTGACACAGCCTGAAATCAAACCAGGGTCTGTAGTGACACATGTAACACTGAGATGCAGTGCCTTAGACCGCTGCACCAGACTTTAATTACCCGTGTATGTAGTTCACCCAGTCTGAACCATTCACGGTGGTGTTCAAATCAAATCACCTGTGTGCACCTACATTGTAAACTTTCATTCAAAGGCTAGGATGTAGCAACCTCATGATGGGTATAGGGAAACGTCTAGTATCATGTAGTAGTTTAAACCTATCCATGTTACATTGAACTGGGTGAATGGAATATGAATGACAGTCATCCAATATGCTGTAATAAAAATAAGGCCATGCTCATGAAAAAGAAGTCCACCCTCATCTTAAACGGCACCGACTGCCACTGGTCAACATGTTGTTGTTTTTTAACTTGCACTCACGCACACACGCATGGGCACACACCACACACCACACACCACACACATAAATCATTACCATGTATAGTCACGTCATATTTAGATTACATTGATTAGACTAAATAGTTTTTGGTACATTTTAGTTGTCACTGTATTCGACTAAGCATACTGTAGGTGATTGGATGATGTTGAAATGGTGCTGGAATAGTGGAGGCAGCGGCTGTTTTCTTTGCCACTTGCTGTAACAGGTTGTAAGTGATAGTTGTTTAGTAGTCCCAACATTTCGGAAACATGAACTTGCTTGACCATGTTGTTGGTCATGTGTTTGTTACATGCAATATGTTTTGTGGACTTCACTGGACAGATGTTGCTCTCCGGTTTTGTAATGAAAGAAATGTGTGGTTCAATTTATTCTGCCACTGTGTCTTCGTATTGTCTCGGCCTTAGGCCTATATATCACAGTGGCAAGGCATATCAAATCAAATCAAAATCAAATCAAATTTATTTATATAGCCCTTCGTACATCAGCTGATATCTCAAAGTGCTGTACAGAAACCCAGCCTAAAACCCCAAACAGCAAGCAATGCTGGTGTAGAAGCACGAACAGGTTATAGAGCAAACAATGCCATCATCACAACACATAGATTGTTCTGTGTCTTTTTTTCCTGGCTTGGCTTCCCTGGCGATTTTACCCAGGCACAGCTACTGTTTAACTGTCACACAAAACTTCTCCAGCCCTGGAACAGATCGATGAATCCTCCTCCATGGAGCTACTTCCTGATGCTAACCACTCCTTCAATCATATGCTGAAACGTTGATTTGTGGTTTTAAGTGTATCTTGCAGCTAATGTAACAGTCAAATAACAATTAACAGGATTTGTTTTTACAACATCAACCAAAGCAGAAAGTCTACCATTTGTAAATGACTAGGTTTTTATAGAGCACAAATTCATACAGATATTTCTTTGGTGTTCGGAAAGGGGCGGCAGGGTAGCCTAGTGGTTAGAGCGTTGGACTAGTAACCGAAAGGTTGCAAGTTCAAACCCCCGAGCTGACAAGGTACAAATCTGTCGTTCTGCCCCTGAACAGGCAGTTAACCCACTGTTCCTAGGCCGTCATTGAAAATAAGAATGTGTTCTTAACTGACTTGCCTAGTTAAATAAAGGTAAAATAAAAATAAAAAAAAATAAAAAAAAAATGTATACAGATCAACTACTTCGTTAACTGAAATACAGTGCCTTGCGATAGTATTCGGCCCCCTTGAACTTTGCGACCTTTTGCCTCATTTCAGGCTTCAAACATAAAGATATAAAACTGTATTTTTTTGTGAAGAATCAACAACAAGTGGGACACAATCATGAAGTGGAACGACATTTATTGGATATTTCAAACTTTTTTAACAAACCAAAAACTGAAAAATTGGGCGTGCAAAATTATTCAGCCCCTTTACTTTCAGTGCAGCAAACTCTCTCCAGAAGTTCAGTGAGGATCTCTGAATGATCCAATGTTGACCTAAATGACTAATGATGATAAATACAATCCACCTGTGTGTAATCAAGTCTCCGTATAAATGCACCTGCACTGTGATAGTCTCAGAGGTCTGTTAAAAGCGCAGAGAGCATCATGAAGAACAAGGAACACACCAGGCAGGTCCGAGATACTGTTGTGAAGAAGTTTAAAGCCGGATTTGGATACAAAAAGATTTCCCAAGCTTTAAACATCCCAAGGAGCACTGTGCAAGCGATAATATTGAAATGGAAGGAGTATCAGACCACTGCAAATCTACCAAGACCTGGCCGTCCCTCTAAACTTTCAGCTCATACAAGGAGAAGACTGATCAGAGATGCAGCCAAGAGGCCCATGATCACTCTGGATGAACTGCAGAGATCTACAGCTGAGGTGGGAGACTCTGTCCATAGGACAACAATCAGTCGTATATTGCACAAATCTGGCCTTTATGGAAGAGTGGCAAGAAGAAAGCCATTTCTTAAAGATATCCATAAAAAGTGTTGTTTAAAGTTTGCCACAAGCCACCTGGGAGACACACCAAACATGTGGAAGAAGGTGCTCTGGTCAGATGAAACCAAAATTGAACTTTTTGGCAACAATGCAAAACGTTATGTTTGGCGTAAAAGCAACACAGCTGAACACACCATCCCCACTGTCAAACATGGTGGTGGCAGCATCATGGTTTGGGCCTGCTTTTCTTCAGCAGGGACAGGGAAGATGGTTAAAATTGATGGGAAGATGGATGGAGCCAAATACAGGACCATTCTGGAAGAAAACCTGATGGAGTCTGCAAAAGACCTGAGACTGGGACGGAGATTTGTCTTCCAACAAGACAATGATCCAAAACATAAAGCAAAATCTACAATGGAATGGTTCAAAAATAAACATA
The DNA here is from genome assembly GCF_057628025.1 of Oncorhynchus mykiss. Taxonomy (NCBI): domain Eukaryota; kingdom Metazoa; phylum Chordata; class Actinopteri; order Salmoniformes; family Salmonidae; genus Oncorhynchus; species Oncorhynchus mykiss. Next base: position 34,140,036 of record NC_143048.1, read on the forward strand.
TCCAGGTGTTAGAATGGCCAAGTCAAAGTCCAGACCTGGATCCAATAGAGAATCTGTGGAAAGAACTGAAAACTGCTGTTCACAAATGCTCTCCATCCAACCTCACTGAGCTCGAGCTGTTTTGCAAGGAGGAATGGGAAAAAATGTCAGTCTCTCGATGTGCAAAACTGATAGAGACATACCCCAAGCGACTTACAGCTGTAATCGCAGCAAAAGGTGGCGCTACAAAGTATTAACTTAAGGGGGCTGAATAATTTTGCACGCCCAATTTTTCAGTTTTTGATTTGTTAAAAAAGTTTGAAATATCCAATAAATGTCGTTCCACTTCATGATTTTGTCCCACTTGTTGTTTATTCTTCACAAAAAAATACAGTTTTATATCTTTATGTTTGAAGCCTGAAATGTGGCAAAAGGTCGCAAAGTTCAAGGGGGCCGAATACTTTCGCAAGGCACTGTACAAAGCCCTTATCGCTCAGAATATGAGCTAGCACTTGGAAGACCAGAAATCAACACTGTTAGATAATACTTGGCAAGTGCAGTATAAAACGGTAAATGATATGCACCTCATCTCTCTCCACTTCTGAAAATGACTTTTTAAGTAATCATTGGTCACCCTCTTCCTCTTGATTTTGAGCTGAAATAACATGTGGCTTGTTTACTTTACTCTGACCAAACATAACACCTAGTGTAGCAAGAGGTTATACGATGGACTCTTACCTACTACTCTCCTCCATACTAAGTTAGAATGATCCACAATGGCAATGAAAGGCCCAATCACACCCCTCTTGAACAGGACAGCGAGTATTAAGATGAATTTAACAGATAGCATTTTTTATTTGACCTTTTCTCGGTAACTAGTCCAACGCTCTAAACACTAGGCTACCTGCCACCCAAATGATGCCTTTCACTATGTACATGTTGGCCAGGTTCTTCTTTGGAACTGGATAGAAAGTTCACACGTGTGAACATACTACATGCTGTCAGTGGAGACTGCTGAGGGAAGGACAGCTCATAATAATGGTCAGAATGGTTTTTCTTGTGTTTGATACCATTCCATTCACTCCATTATACTCCATTCCAGCCATTATTATGAATCATTCTCCCCTCTGTGGCTTCCACTGCATGCTGTAGTATATCTCCAGCAAATTCAATTGTAAATGATATTGGGAAATGTACCTGTGATTTACCGTCCATTCCTTACTCAACAAATGCAACTTAGTCACTTGGGCTCCTGAGTGAAGCAGCGGTCTAAGGCACTGCATCTCAGTGCTAGATGTTTCAAATCTGACGGCTTGTATAGCCATGCCTTTCGCTCTCTGTTGCACTGTCTTGGCACACATATTTTGTCTTACCATGTTAATGATTGTAATGTTCACTTGTTACTCTCACAGCCGTATCCATTACATATCGATTACAATTCAGATTTCGATTGACGTCCCACCAGAATTCAATTCCCTCAGGGTGGTTCAACCATTCTGGCATCACAGCCTCTTGTTTGCCACTGCTGTTGTACGAATAGACAATGACATCGTCTATCATTACTGAATGGACGAGTTTTGGATTCAAGATCCATTGGGTTGCGATGCAATGAAGAGGAGGGGCTGGAAGACAACATTTGAAGTTATCGTTTCTGTAGCCTGTTTCAATAGAAAACATTAAGACAACATTGTGTAGTCGTTGTGTTTGCTGGGTTTAGCCTTAAAACAAAAGTATACCAAGTATAACTGCATTTGGATACTAATAAGTTGTTGGCCTACATGTGATTTATTTCAATGTATTTTATTGACAATGCGCCATAGAAATATAAAAATATGTTATTGTTGCTTATTTGTTAGTGTTCTGTGTATTAAGCTATGAATGGTGGTCTGATCAATGCTTCATATGATACAAGTTTTCAATACCATTCTGGGAATTCTCCAGCCATCTCCCAAACCTAACACCTAAAAATAAGATCAGACTTCCTTGTTGGTATAAATTTAGACGACACTAATATTTCAACACAGCATATAGTACAGTACATCAGTGTTCCACGGTACACATCCTATCTTGAAGTGTATGTGTAACGTCTGCGTCCAACTCACACTCCCAAACACTTCGATCCCCGGAACGCAGCCCACTTTCCAGCTCTCTCTCCAGATCCCAACCACCGGAATTCTAATCACCTGTTCACACACCTGCATGTCATCATCCCACACTATTTAGTTCAGTTCATTGCACCCCATCACTGTGAGGGTTGGATTTGGGCTCAACTTTGAACATCAAGATAGTAAATACATAATAGAGCAGAAGCATAAAATATAAGGAGTGAAAGAGACTGGGTTTTATGTCAGAAGTTAATGGTTTTCTGTGGAAAGACAGATGGCTTTGGAATGTATTGGGTGGAGGAGATCTTGGAAACTAACACTGTCACTGAGGGAGAGAGGGTAATGTTTACATTATGTCAGGATATGTCACTGAGGGTGATGTATAACGTCTATACTGTGTCAGGATATGTCTCTGAGGGTGATGTATAATGTTTACATTATGTCAGGATATGTCACTGAGGGTGAGAGGGTAATGTTTAAATTGTCAGGATATCTTATTGTTAGCCATTAGTAATACCCTGGGAGGGGAGTAGACACAGCCTTGTATCAATAACCATGACAGCCTTGAGTTGGGGAGGAGTGAGCACTTTGGGGTAGAGGTCAGGTTTAGATGAAGTGAGGAAGAACAGATATCACTAAGGTTCTGTCTAGCAACAGATGCTTTGGATGTTCAGTTGTGGAGGAGACTTCGCCTAGGAGAAAGGGTTAAAAATCAGTGAATGTTTCTGTCTGAATTACAGCTGTAACGACACTTTGGGAATAATTAAACTTGGTTAAGTTTCTCTAGTGTCCGTGAGTTATTTACTCTGAGAAATTAGAACCTAACAGAGGTTTGTTTGTTTTGTGACACTTCTCTCGCAGCTCTTTTTCCTGTCCTTCAGTCCTATGTTGGTTTCTGCCTCACTCACAATGCTTTCTGCCTATTCCCTCACTGTACTGTTGCCACTTTGGACCTACTGTGTATGACCTGCCTGCCTCCTGGTCCCTTCCATTAAACACCTTCAGCTCTGTCTCCTATTGTGTTCATTACAGTATGACAGGTTTTTACAAGTCTGGTTTAAGCCTCTGTCTTGTCATAGGCTGAGGATAAAAGCACATCAACCACTCATCATATAGCAAATGAGCTCCTTCCTCTCGGTTGACGCAAAACAGTGACGTGTGGCCTGCAGTACCTGGACTGGGTCATGCCGTGGTCAGACTTGGGAGTCACAGTGGAGGTCTCTCTGACTACTCCTCTCCTCCACAACAGACCAACACAGACTGAAACAGACAGCCAATCACTGTTAAGGTACTGTTCCTCCAGAAGCTGGATCGGGTCTTGAACTGTGGACATACATGAAGACAGTTCAAAGTGTCAGTCATTTAAAAATGTCATTTAAAAATGACGTTCCAAATGAACAGGTTACATTTTCCTCATACTGTAGGTAACAGTCCATTCCTTAACAAATGGAAAGATGACACAAATTCATGTTCCCTTATCCTGGGTTACTGTGATGTTCCTGGCTACACCGCTGTGGAGCAGCTGTATCTCTGGATGTCCTGGGATCCCTGTGGGACACTCGGGCTCTTCCTCAGTTGAGTCTCCGTTGGGCAGCACCTCTCCACTGCTCACCCTGTCCACCAGGGGAAGACCCTGTGCGCCCAGCCACTCCACCTGCACTGCCTGCGGGTAGAACCCTGTCACATAGCCTCCAAGGTGGAGGTCATCTGTAGGCCTCTTCAATCAATAACACTTGAGGGACTGCGAGAACGCCAGGTGTAATCAAGCCACCTCAACGTTCATAGTGTTGTCAACGTTGTCTCTACCACTGACATCATTTTCATTTCAAGACTACTAAACTTTGTCTACCTTTTTTTGTCGTGGATCCAAGGTGCGTACTTACAGTGCCTTGCGAAAGTATTCGGCCCCCTTGAACTTTGCGACCTTTTGCCACATTTCAGGCTTCAAACATAAAGATATAAAACTGTATTTTTTTGTGAAGAATCAACAAGTGGGACACAATCATGAAGTGGAACAACATTTATTGGATATTTCAAACTTTTTTAACAAACCAAAAACTGAAAAATTGGGCGTGCAAAATTATTCAGCCCCTTTACTTTCAGTGCAGCAAACTCTCTCCAGAAGTTCAGTGAGGATCTCTGAATGATCCAATGTTGACCTAAATGACTAATGATGATAAATACAATCCACCTGTGTGTAACCAAGTCTCCGTATAAATGCACCTGCACTGTGATAGTCTCAGAGGTCCGTTAAAAGCGCAGAGAGCATCATGAAGAACAAGGAACACACCAGGTAGGTCCGAGATACTGTTGTGAAGAAGTTTAAAGCCGGATTTGGATACAAAAAGATTTCCCAAGCTTTAAACATCCCAAGGAGCACTGTGCAAGCGATAATATTGAAATGGAAGGAGTATCAGACCACTGCAAATCTACCAAGACCTGGCCGTCCCTCTAAACTTTCAGCTCATACAAGGAGAAGACTGATCAGAGATGCAGCCAAGAGGCCCATGATCACTCTGGATTAACTGCAGAGATCTACAGCTGAGGTGGGAGACGTTTAAAGTTTGCCACAAGCCACCTGGGAGACACACCAAACATGTGGTGCTCTGGTCAGATGAAACCAAAATTGAACTTTTTGGCAACAATGCAAAACGTTATGCTTGGCGTAAAAGCAACACAGCTGAACACACCATCCCCACTGTCAAACATGGTGGTGGCAGCATCATGGTTTGGGCCTGCTTTTCTTCAGCAGGGACAGGGAAGATGGTTAAAATTGATGGGAAGATGGATGGAGCCAAATACAGGACCATTCTGGAAGAAAACCTGATGGTGTCTGCAAAAGACCTGAGACTGGGACGGAGATTTGTCTTCCAACAAGACAATGATCCAAAACATAAAGCAAAATCTACAATGGAATGGTTCAAAAATAAACATATCCAGGTGTTAGAATGGCCAAGTCAAAGTCCAGACCTGAATCCAATCGAGAATCTGTGGAAAGAACTGAAAACTGCTGTTCACAAATGCTCTCCATCCAACCTCACTGAGCTCGAGCTGTTTTGCAAGGAGGAATGGGAAAAAAATTCAGTCTCTCGATGTGCAAAACTGATAGAGACATACCCCAAGCGACTTACAGCTGTAATCGCAGCAAAAGGTGGCGCTACAAAGTATTAACTTAAGGGGGCTGAATAATTTTGCACGCCCAATCTTTCAGTTTTTGATTTGTTAAAAAAGTTTGAAATATCCAATAAATGTCGTTCCACTTCATGATTGTGTCCCACTTGTTGTTGATTCTTCACAATAAAATACAGTTTTATATCTTTATGTTTGAAGCCTGAAATGTGGCAAAAGGTCGCAAAGTTCAAGGGGGCCGAATACTTTTGCAAGGCACTGTAAATGGTCTTTAGCCTTTCGATGCACTCGTAGCAGTAAAGGCTCTCCTGGTCAAATGCCCCGTTGGCTCTGCACTCGTAGCAGTAAAGGCTCTCCTGGTCAAATGCCCCGTTGGCTCTGCACTTCATAAAGTGGACAGCTTGAAGGACTGCAGCCGCCCAGAATTGTCATCTTTGTGGACTTCAGGGGTGTATATGGAGGTGTAAATACATACCGTTCATTATTTTTCAATGAAATTGAAATAGAAAAAAATGACATCCTGTTGTTTAACTTGTTGTTTTGTAAATAAATTATCAAGATTATGAGATTATAATCTAATGGATATACAAAGACATTGAGTCGACAACATTCACCTGTAAGGTTATCATGCTGCCCAATCGTAGTCCAGGTGAATCCCAAAAACCTGTGAATGATTCTGGAGACGAAGTTCATTCCCCTCCAATGAGAGACACCCTCGTTGCTGCTGAGCCAATCAGCTATTGGGGCGTCAGCGTCCATGTGCATGGTGCTACTGTCATACTGGAGGATGGTTCTGTCATCTACACTCCACGACCCCATGAACTCTGGCAGACCTGCCACACCCTCTGACCCTATGTGATGTAGGTAGAGGACCTGAGCATCTGCATAGCAACAGAACATGCAGAGAGAAAATGTAATTGTAAATATGTTAAGCAAAGACATGGTTAATGTGATTAATATAAAGAATACATGTGCCATGTAAATGTCCTTAAATACACCCACCTGCATATGGTATGGTATGATATGGTATGGTATGGTATGATATGATATGGTATGATATGGTATGATATGATATGGCATGGTATGGTATGATATGGTATGATATGGTATGATATGATATGGTATGATATGATATGGTATGATATGGTATGGTATGATATGATATGATATGATATGATATGATATGGTATGATATGATATGGTATGATATGGTATGGTATGATATGGTATGATATGATATGGTATGATATGATATGGTATGATATGGTATGGTATGATATGATATGATATGATATGGTATGATATGGTATGGTATGATATGGTATGATATGATATGGTATGATATGATATGGTATGATATTGTATGATATGGTATGATATGATATGGTATGATATGATATGGTATGATATGGTATGATATGGTATGATATGGTATGATATTGTATGATATGGTATGATATGATATGGTATGATATGGTATGATATGGTATGATATGGTATGATATGGTATGATATGGTATGATATGGTATGGTATGATATGGTATGATATTGTATGATATGATATGGTATGATATGATATGGTATGGTATGATATGGTATGGTATGGCTGCAAAGCAGAGCCCAAATCAAGATACGCTTCATGTGAAGATGGATGTGTGCACCTTGAGTGTGAAGAGACGAGTTTCCATTCACACTTTTGTTACTGTGGGTTTGTTGACAAAGCCTCATTACCTTGTTGTACAACACACTGATTGGTCCCTTGCAAAGATTGCATCACAGACTCCGAGTAGCACGTCAGTTTTCCTCATACACGTACAGCAGACTGGTTCGACTAGTTAGGAATCTCCCCTTCTTTTCTGTCACGAATCATGATCACACTGTTGAACATAACAAATGGCACAGTGTTAATGGTTGAGACAAAAGACATTTCGATTTCAATTCAATTAAAAACTTTATGAATGCAAGGAGATGGAATGCCATTCCTCCCCTTTCTTTGAACATTTTATTGTTTTGAACCCTAAGTAGATTATGTAGGTTAATCATAACTCATCATGCTAACTGATTGATGCACTCTAGAGCCCGTGTCTTTGAGTAGGCTCCTTTCAGGCCTCAGTAACTTATTGATGCACTCTAGAGCCTATGTCTTTGAGTAGGATCCTTTCAGGCCTCAGTAACTTATTGATGCACTCTAGAGCCTATGTCTTTGAGTAGGATCCTTTCAGGCCTCAGTAACTTATTGATGCACTCTAGAGCCCATGTCTTTGAGTAGGGTCCTTTCAGGCCTCAGTAACTTATTGATGCACTCTAGAGCCCATGTCTTTGAGTAGGGTCCTTTCAGGCCTCAGTAACTTATTGAAGGATTGTAGTCGTCCAAACTCAACAGTAGCAGTTGGAATGTGTCTGTCTGAGTCAATGAGTACATTTCAGACTCCTGCTGCTTCAGTCACGCTGGCTGAACTTGGGATAGATACCAGCCTTCAGAACACAATGGACGGACAGGCATATGGGAGAGATGGAACAAAAGGAAAAGCATGGATAGAGGGCGAAAAAAGAAAGGATGACGACCTGGGTCAGAAGGAAATGTTGGTGATGGTGAAGGAAGGATGTGCAGTGAAGGAGGGATCAGCGAAGGTGAAAATGGAGGAGAGAGGTCACTGGGGCAGCAAGACGGAATTTCTTCTGGCCGTAGCAGGGAACGTGGTGGGACTAGGTAACGTGTGGAGATTCCCCTACCTCTGCTACAAAAATGGTGGAGGTGAGTCCATGAAGGAGAGGGTGCCATTGTTTTTCAAATGATGATCAGCTGATCAAATTAGGCAACTTAGATCATTTAAACCCCTGTATCATACAGTATGTTTGATACAGTACCGTTCGTACAGACCAGGTATAGCGATCACAAGACAAAGCCAAGGAATGGAAGCATGGCATTTCTCTTCTTGTTTCTATAAGGTACTTTATAGTAACTATATAGTAGCTATCATTTTGTTCTCATGTAGTGATCTGGTGGTGTGTATTTGTCAGGGGCGTTCCTGGTGCCGTACCTGGTGTTTGTGATGACCTGCGGGGTGCCCTTGTTCCTGCTGGAGACGGCCATGGGACAGTACACTCAGGAGGGGGGTATCACCTGCTGGAAGAGGCTGTGCCCTCTGGCCGAGGGTGAGCACCATGGCAACACGATGACACCCCCACCCACTGAGGAGTCACAGAAACAGGGCTGTAGACAGGACAGGCAGAAGAACATAGGAATACATGATTTCCAATTAATCCTAAATAAGTTTACACAAACTTCTGACGACAAATGAAAGGTATCCATGGCCGTTCTAGGAGGCCGAAAACACTGACACCTATGGCCTCGGTGCCACTGGATAAGAATGACATGAAGAGGATAATTTGTGAATACAGAGGGGTTAATATGTAAGCAGGCTGGAGGCACAACAAGTGCCAAGTCTGGTGACACTTTCTCACAGATCAAAGGTAAATGCTTCTGTCATTTACATATACATTTTTCATTTGAGTCAGATCCTCTTATCCAGACCCAACGTATAGTTAGTTCAAACAGCTTAAGGTGGCTAGGTGAGGCAAACACATATCACAGTAATAGTAAGTACATGTTTTTATTCAGTAGAGCAGCTATCAGCAAAGTCAGTGCTAGAAGGAAAAGACAAGTGTTAGAGCAGGAAATGTTTTTATTACATTTTGTTAGAGGGAGAGGGGAGTAATAGTTCCTTTTTGTAATCAAGTAATCAAGTTCCTTTTTGAAGAGATGGAAAATGAGTGGGAACTGTTTGTCTGAGCCTTGTTTCCCAACCTTTGGCAGAAAGAAAGTGTGGTAATTCACTCTTGATAAAGTTAGGGTTAGTGTAACACCTGTCCATTCAGGAACATGTGAAAATCATCTGGTTATGTAGTCTGTCAATGTGTCTCCCTCTCAGGTATCGGCTATGCAGGGCAGTTGATCCTCCTCTACAGCTGTATGTGTTACATCATCATTTTGGCCTGGGCTCTGTTCTACCTGGTCTTCTCCTTCAGCGCTCAGCTCCCCTGGGCAAGCTGCACCAACCCCTGGAACACTGGTATGTACCCTGGGCCGGCTGCACCAACCCCTGGAACACTGGTAGGTATCCTGGGCCGGCTGCACCAACCCCTGGAACACTGGTAGGTATCCTGGGCCGGCTGCACCAACCCCTGGAACACTGGTAGGTATCCTGGGCCGGCTGCACCAACCCCTGGAACACTGGTAGGTACCCTGGTCCGGCTGCACCAGCCCCTGGAACGCTGGTAGGTACCCTGGGCCGGCTGCACCAGCCCCTGGAACGCTGGTAGGTACCCTGGGCCGGCTGCACCAACCCCTGGAACACTGGTAGGTACCCTGGGCCGGCTGCACCAACCCCTGGAACACTGGTAGGTAACCTGGGTCGGCTGCACCAACCCCTGGAACACTGGTAGGTACCCTGGGCCGGCTGCACCAACCCCTGGAACACTGGTAGGTACCCTGGGCCGGCTGCACCAACCCCTGGAACACTGGTAGGTACCCTGGGCCGGCTGCACCAACCCCTGGAACACTGGTAGGTATCCTGGGCCGGCTGCACCAACCCCTGGAACACTGGTAGGTACCCTGGGCCGGCTGCACCAACCCCTGGAACACTGGTAGGTACCCTGGGCCGGCTGCACCAACCCCTGGAACACTGGTAGGTACCCTGGGCCGGCTGCACCAACCCCTGGAACACTGGTAGGTACCCTGGGCCGGCTGCACCATTGGTACGTAGTACTCCAACTCGCCTCCAGGTGAATTTCACTCACGTTTTTGGTATGTATTTTGACCATGTTTTGTAACTTTCCCCAGGTCATTGCTGCAAATGAGAATGTATTCTCAGTCAACTCACCTGGTAAAATAGTAAAAAATTATAACATAAAGGGTGTTCTTTACCATAAGAATTGTTAGAGCAAGTTTTAGTTGTAAACATTATGTTCTCTCTTCCCCATTAGATGACTGTGTTGACTTCTCTCAAAACCGTACTTTCAATTGGACTGGACAGATGAACTCAACCTCTGCAGCGACTGAATTCTGGGAGTAAGTTTACGGATTCAACATACCTTGATCTTCCAGTTGGCCACAACATAAAAGACAACGTCAGTTTGTCTACATTCTCCACCAGTCTCTTTCTCTAGGCGTCGTGTGCTGGTCATCTGGGGGGTAAAGGGGAGGTGGGCAGTGTCACGTGGGAGTTGCTGCTGTTTCTCACCCATCTCTCTGTCTCACCCCCTCTCTGTTTCTCCTCTCTCTGTCTCACCCCCTCTCTGTCCCTCCTCTCTCTGTTTCTCCTCTCTCTGTCTCACCCCCTCTCTGTCCCTCCTCTCTCTCTTTCTCCTCTCTCTGTTTCTCACCCATCTCTCTAGCCCTCCTCTCTCTCTCTCCTCTCTCTGTTTCTCCCTCCTCTCTCTCCTCTCTCTGTTTCTCATCTCTCTGTTTCCCCCCCTCTGTCTCTCCTCTCTCTTTCACCCCTCTCTGTCTCTCTCTCTCCTATCTGTCTCTCCCCTCTCTGTGACACTCCCCTCTCTGTCTCTCCTCTCTGTTTCTCCTCTCTCTGTTTCTCCCCCCTCTCTGTCTCTCCTCTCTCTCTCCTATCTGTCTCTCCCCTCTCTGTGACACTCCCCTCTCTGTCTCTCCCCTCTCTCTGTCTCCCCCCTTTCTGTGACTCTTCCCTCTGTCTCTCCCCCCTCTGTGACACTCCCCTCTGTCTCTCCCCTCTATTTGTCTCTCCCCTCTGTGTCTCTCCCCTCTGTCTCCCCTCTCTGTTTCTCTCCCATCTCTGTCTCTCTCCTATCTCTGTCTGTCTCTCTCCCCTCTCTCTGTGTCTCTCCCCTCTGTGTCTCTCCCCTCTCTCCATCTAGGCGTCGTGTGCTGGCCATCTCGGGGGGTATAGAGGAGGTGGGCAGTGTCAGGTGGGAGGTGCTGCTCTGTCTCATCGTCATGTGGGTCATCTGCTACTTCTGCATCTGGAAAGGGGTCAAGTCAACAGGCAAGGTGTGTGTGTTTGTGCACAGCACATATGCACACACACACAACATATGTTCTGTTTAGCATTGAAAGAGTACAATCTCTTATCCTTTTTCTCTCATGGCTTTCTGTCTTTGTGATTTTACACCCTCTCCCTGTCTCCATCCATACACACGCTCTCTCTCTAGGTTGTATATTTCACTGCTACCTTCCCCTACGCGATGCTGCTGGTACTACTGATCAGAGGCCTGACTCTGCCAGGGGCCCTGCAGGGGGTCCTGTTCTACCTCTACCCTGAACCAGACCGGCTCTCTGACCCCCAGGTGTGGATGGAGGCCGGCTCCCAGATCTTCTTCTCCTACAGTGTGGGAGTGGGCTCCTTAACCGTGCTGGGCTCCTACAATACCTACAACAACAACTGCTACAAGTGAGTCCTTATCCTCATCAGCACACTGTGTTTGGTGACACTGTGTGTTCTGACACTGTGTGTGTTGACTGTGTGTGCTGACACTGTGTGTGGTGACACTGTGTTCTGACACTGTGTGTGTTCTGACACTGTGTGTGTTGACTGCGTGTGCCGACACTGTGTGTGTGGAATGTTGTGTCTGTGTATGTTTCAGAGACTGCCTGTGGCTGTGCTTGCTGAACAGCGGCACCAGCGTGGTTGCTGGGTTCGCAGTCTTCTCAGTCCTGGGGTTCATGGCTCATGAACAGGGCGTCCCCATTGAGGAGGTGGCGGAGTCAGGTACTGCACAAATTAGTTTTTATTTTCAGGACAGTTGGACACTTGGATGAAATGAAGTGAAACAAATACATTGTATTTTAAACTGGGTTCTCTCAGGTCCTGGGCTGGCGTTCATAGCGTACCCCCAGGCAGTAGCCATGATGCCCCTGCCTCAGATGTGGGCTGCTTGTTTCTTCATCATGATCATTCTACTGGGTCTGGATACACAGGTTAGCTATTATCTACACAGTCCACACACATTAGTTCACACATTCATCTCTAAAGTTTAAAGGCCTTCTGTATTCCTCCCCCCATCCAGTTTGTTGCCATGGAGGTGGTGATGACGTCAGTATCAGACCTGTTTCCCACAGTGCTGCGGAGGACTGGGCGCAGGGAGCTCTTCCTCCTCTTCTTCTGTCTCACCTGCTTCTTCTTCCAACTCATCATGGTCACAGAGGTCAGAGAGAAAGAGAGGATAGAGAGAGAGCAGAGAGAGCGAGAAGAGAGAGAAATGCCAGGAATGGTGTTCCAGATCTCTGTGATCTACTTAAAGAGAGTGTTTGTCCTAGTCACACCTCTCTCCTCCTGTCCCCAGGGTGGAATGTATGTGTTCCAGATCTCTGTGATCTACTTAAAGAGAGTGTTTGTCCTAGTCACACCTCTCTCCTCCTGTCCCCAGGGTGGGATGTATGTGTTCCAGATCTCTGTGATCTACTTAAAGAGAGTGTTTGTCCTAGTCACACCTCTCTCCTCCTGTCCCCAGGGTGGGATGTATGTGTTCCAGCTGTTTGACTACTATGCCTGTAACGGAACATGTTTGCTCTTCCTCTCTGTGTTCGAGTCCCTGGCCATGGGATGGATATTTGGTGAGGCTGATGGAATACATTTCTGTCAATGATGTCTGTCAAATAAAAAATATCATTTATAAAATATATATAAAAGATAAACACTGTAGTGCCATAGAATCCTATAGAATGGTAAACCAGTATCATTCCACCATCAATCTTATTGAGATGATAAACCTGATATCAATACAACATGTCGATAATGTCATTAACGTGCACCCAATCTTGCCCACCAGGTGCAGAGCGTATGTATGGCGTAATAGAGGACATGACAGGGATGAGGCCTAACCCCGTCTTCAAGCTCTGCTGGCTCTACCTGACCCCTCTGGTTTCCCTGGTGAGTTTCAGGCTTTGATGGACAGTAACGGCAAGCAAGACTCACATTGTGCAATCCTCTAAGGTACCAGGAGATGGCACTATCACAATGCAATAGTTTACAAATTCATGTTTTGTAAATGGTACCTGTTGCATTTGGACGTTGACTTGCTTTACACAAGCAACTATGTTCACATGCTCACGTCAACAAGGACTGATCTGGAGTTATTCTAGAAGTTAAAAGCATTCATGTTGAAGAAATCCTCATTCCCTCGTCTCTCCCAGGTGTCGTTCATCTGCTCTCTGGTGGAGTACCAGCCCCTGACCTTCAACCGCTGGTATGTGTACCCAGGATGGGTGTATGTTCTGGGCTGGCTGTTGGCCCTCTCCTCCATCGTCCTGGTCCCCGGGTGGGCCCTGCTGCAGATCTGCATCGGGACAGGCAGCCTTAGAGAGGTGAGAGTGGGACTGCCCTGTGACAGGCAGCCTTAGAGAGGTGAGAGTGGGACTGTCCTGTGACTGGAGTTAAAACTCTGGTTTCCTTTGTGGATTGGTCATAGAATGATTATGTTTAGAGGGTCAAATTGGAGGACATATAGATCTTAAATTATTATTGTAAACTGAGTGGGTTGGTATTATTAATTCACTATAAATTATTGAAGAAACCAACTAACAAAGAAATAATGTTTAAATCATTAACCACTAAAATTGACATGTTGATGTGCTGACTTTCCCCTCAACTCCTTAGCGTTTCCTCCACTTGTGTCGGCCAGACAATGACCTCCCGTTGACCCGGAAGAGAAAGGCTGTCCTCTGGAGCAGAGATGGAGGTACACTCATGACTGCAGCAGGGGAAAGCACAGACAACTGACACACACCCAGAACAGCTTCTGTGTCAAAGCTCTTCGTATACTGAACGTTTATTTTAAGACCTAGCTGAACTCTTGTATCTTTACCAACACGTTGAGAGAAACACATTGATAATGAACAATGGTGCATGTTTCAATAGTGTCATCATGTTCCATATTTGAAGTGTTGCCACCTTACATTTGAAAGGACATAGCTCCAGCAACCTAGAGACACTGTAGGTTGTCATTGTACAAAACAATGTTCTTTCAACTGTCCCCACTCAGGGCTTAACATGAGTTATTGGCAGCTCATGACTTTCCTTTAAGTCACTCAATCCAGTTTCCGTTGTAGTCTCATAAAAGGTAATCTAGGTTGTCAGTTTCTTATTATGAAAGACCACCTTTGGCTAATATACAGAAACTGACTAATGGCATTTTGTTTTGTAAATTAGTGCTTTACCTCAACGTTAGCCTTCACTTGCATTTTTATAATCCTTACTAGACATCAGAAACAGGATATTTTCCTAAAAACACTAATTAAAGTAGATTAAAAAATGAAGCGTGTTTTGTCTTTGTCACAGGGGTTTATTGGCACTCAAGAAGCAAACACACACACTTTTTTGCTACACAGTATACAGTAGTCTAAAATCACAATACTTTGTCAATACTGAAGCCAAAAGGAAATATAAAGGGAAAATGAGAGAAAGAGAGGCAACTCCTCATGCTAACACATACTGTAAAGAAGGGTAACTTATTTAAAGGGGACTTGACTTGCTGTAAGAGGATGTAAGGAGTCTAATGGTGCCATCAAATACATCCCTAAAATCATTCAGTCGTTTTGACTTGGCTCACTGACATTTACCACCAGTCACCTCCACCCACCAGCCACCTCCACCCACCAGCCACCTCCACCCACCAGCCACCTCCACCCACCAGCCACCTCCACCCACCAGCACCAGCGACTCCTGTGGCGGTCCGGGTGCAGTGCGTGCTAACCAAGGTTGCCAGGTGCACAGTGTTTCCTCCGACACATTGGTGCGGCTGGCTTCCGGGTTGGATGCGCGCTAGGTTAAGAAGCAGTGCGGCTTGGTTGGGTATCGGAGGACGCACGACTTTCAACCTTCGTCTCTCCCGAGCCCGTACGGGAGTTTTAGCGATGAGACAAGATAGTAGCTACTAAAACAATTGGATACCACGAAATTGGGGGGAAAAAATAAATAAAAAGGCGATTCTGTTGGCCGTTTTATGTGTGGATTAATTGTCAGAGTAGAGGAATATCTCAGGTAAAATAACTCAATAACAACTTTTCCGCAGCAACCAGTGATCCGGGTCAATGGCATCAATGTAACAGCATAGCATCCCTCTCCTTGACCCTAACTGGGCTCGAACCAGGGACCCTCTGCACACAACAATGAGCATCGTTACACATCGCTCTACAAAAGTCACGGCACTTGCAGAGCAAGCGGAACAACTACTTCAAGGTCTCAGAGCGAGTGACGTCACCGATTGAAACGCTATTAGCCGCTAACTAGCTAGCCATTTCACATCGGTTACACTAAATAAAAAAACGGAAATTTACATAAATATTACAGCTTCGAGTCTTGGGTATGACGCTACAAGCTTGGCACACCTGTATTTGGGAAGTTTCTCCCATTCTTCTCTGCAGATCCTCTCAAGTTGTGTCAGGTTGGATAGGGAGCTTTGCTGCACAGCCATTTTCAGGTCTCTCCAGAGATGTTTGATCAGGTTCAAGTCAAAACCTAATAACATTTTATTGGTCACATACACATGGTAAGCAGATGTTAGTGCAAGTGTAGCTAAATACTTGTGCTTCTAGTTCCGACCATGCAGTAATATCTAACAAGTAATCTAACAATTTCACAACTACCTTACACACAAGTGTAAAGGAATGAATAAGGATATGTACATATAAATATATGGATGAGCGATGGCTGTGCGGCTTAGGTAAGCTGCAGTAGATGGTATAGAGTACAATATATACAGTGGGGCAAAAAAGTATTTAGTCCACCACCAATTGTGCAAGTTCTCCCAGACAAAATGAGAAAAAAAAAAAAAAAAAAAAAAAAACCAGGAAAATCACATTGTAGGATTTTTTTATGAATTTATTTGCAAATTATGATGGAAAATAAGTATTTGGTCAATAAAAGTTTCTCAATACTTTGTTATATACCCTTTGTTGGCAATGACAGAGGTCAAACGTTTTCTGTAAGTCTTCACAAGGTTTTCACACACTGTTGCTGGTATTTTGGCCCATTCCTCCATACAGATCTCCTCTAGAGCAGTGATGTTTTGGGGCTGTTGCTTGGCAACATGGACTTTCAACTCCCTCCAAAGGTTTTCTATGGGGTTGAGATCTGGAGACTGGCTAGGCCACTCCAGGACCTTGAAATGCTTCTTACGAAGCCACTCCTTCGTTGCCCGGGCGGTGTGTTTGGGATCATTGTCATGCTGAAAGACCCAGCCACGTTTCATCTTCAATGCCCTTGCTGATGGGAGGTTTTCACTCAAAATCTCACAATACATGGCCCCATTCATTCTTTCCTTTACACGGATCAGTCGTCCTGGTCCCTTTGCAGAAAAACAGCCCCAAAGCATGATGTTTCCACCCCCATTCTTCACAGTAGGTATGGTGTTCTTTGGATGCAACTCAGCATTCTTTGTCCTCCAAACACGACGAGTTGAGTTTTTACCAAAAAGTTATATTTAGTTTCATCTGACCATATGACATTCTCCCAATCTTCTTCTGGATCATCCAAATGTTCTCTAGCAAACTTCAGACAGGCCTGGACATGTACTGAATTAAGTTGGGGGACACGTCTGGCACTGCAGGATTTGAGTCCCTGGCGGCGTAGTGTGTTACTGATGGTAGGCTTTGTTACTTTGGTCCCAGCTCTCTGCAGGTCATTCACTAGGTCCCCCGTGTGGTTCTGGGATTTTTGCTCACCGTTCTTATGATAATTTTGACCCCACGGGGTGAGATCTTGCGTGGAGCCCCAGATTGAGGGAGATTATCAGTGGTCTTGTATGTCTTCCATTTCCTAATAATTGCTCCCACAGTTGATTTCTTCAAACCAAGCTGCTTACCTATTGCAGATTCAGTCTTCCCAGCCTGGTGCAGGTCTACAATTGTGTTTCTGGTGTCCTTTGACAGCTCTTTGGTCTTGGCCATAGTGGAGTTTGGAGTGTGACTTTGAGGTTGTGGACACGTGTCTTTTATACTGATAACAAGTTCAAACAGGTGCCATTAATACAGGTATCGAGTGGAGGACAGAGGAGCCTCTTAAAGGAGAAGTTACAGGTCTGTGAGAGACAGAAATCTTGCTTGTTTGTAGGTGACCAAATACTTATTTTCCACCATAATTTGCAAATAAATTAAAAAAAATCCTACAATGTGATTTTCTGGATTTCTCATTTTGTCTGTCATAGTTGAAGTGACCCTATGATGAAAATTACAGGCATCTCATCTTTTTAAGTGGGAGAACTTGCAATTGGTGGCTGACCAAATACTTTTTTGCCCCACTGTACATATGAGATGAGTAATGTAAACATATAAAAAAGGCATTGTTTAAAGGGACTAGTGATACACTTATTACATCCAAATGTTAATTCTTGAAAGTGGCTAGAGATGTGAGTCAGTATGTTGGTAGCAGCCACTCAATGTTAGTGATGGCTGTTTAACAGTCTGATGGCCTTGAGATAGAAGCTGTTTTTCAGTCTCTCGGTCCCCGCTTTGATGCACCTGTACTGACCTCGCCTTCTGGATGATAGCGGGGTGAACAGGCAGTGGCTCGGGTGGTTGTTGTCCTTGATCTTTTTGGCCTTCCTGTGACATCAGGTGGTGTAGGTGTCCTGGAGGGCAGTTTGCCCCTGGTGATGCGTTGTGCAGACCTCACTACCCTCTGGAGAGCCTTAGGGTTATAGGCGGAGCAGCTGCCGTACCAGGCGGTGATACAGCCTGACAGGATGCTCTCGATTATGCATCTGTATAAGTTTGAGTGTTTTTGGTGACAAGCCGAATTTCTTCAGCCTCCTGAGGTTGAAGAGGCGGTGTTGCGCCTTCACCACGCTGTCTGTGTGGGTGGACCATTTGTTTGTCTATGATGTGTACACAGAAGTTAAAACTTTCCACCTTTTCCACTACTGTTCCATCGATGTGGATAGGGGGGGGGGGGGGGGGGGTGTTCCCTCTGCTGTTTCCTGAAGTCCACGATCATCACTTTTGTTTTGTTGAGAGGTTGTTTTCTTGACACCACACTCCGAGTGCCCTCACCTCCCTGTAGGCTGTCTCGTCGTTGTTGGTAATCAAGCCTACCACTGTAGTGTCGTCTGCAAACATGATGATTGAGTTGGAGGCGTGCATGGCCACGCAGTCGTGGGTGAACAGGGAGTACAGGAGAGGGCTGAGAACACACCCTTGTGGGTGTTGAGAATCTGTGAGGTGGAGATGTTACCTACCCTCACCACCTGGGGGCGGTCCGTCAGGAAGTTCAGGACCCAGTTGCACAGGGAGGGATTGAGACCCAGGGTCTCGAGCTTAATACCGAGTTTGAAGGGTACTATGGTGTTAAATGCTGAGCTGTAGTCGATGAACAGCATTCTCACATAGGTATTCCTCTTGTCCAGATGGGTTAGGGCAGTGTGCAGTGTGATTGCATCGTCTGTGGACCTATTGGGGCGGTAAGCAATTTGGAGTGGGTCTAGGGTGTCAGGTAGGGTGGAGGTGATATGACCCTTGACTAGCCTCTCAAAGCACTTCATGATGACGGAAGTGAGTGTTACGGGGCGATAGTCTTTAGGGCAGTTGCCTTAGCTTTCTTAGGAACATGAACAATGGTGGTGGCCCTCTTGAAGCATTTGGGAACATCAGATTCTAAATCAGGATTGGTTGAAAAACACACCAGCCAGCTATTCTGCGCATGCTCTGAGGATGCGGCTAGGGATGCCATGTGGGCCGGCAGCCTTGCGAGGGTTAACATGCTTCTCACGTTGGCTGCGGTGAAGGAGAGCCCGCAGGTTTTGGTAGCGTGTATTTTCCAAAGAAACAAGCAAATTAGTTGTTTAGTTTGTCTGGGAGTAAGATGGTGTCCGTGATGGGGCTGGTTTTCTTTTTGTAATCTGTGATTGACTATAGACCCCA
Organism: Oncorhynchus mykiss; assembly: GCF_057628025.1. Classification (NCBI taxonomy): domain Eukaryota; kingdom Metazoa; phylum Chordata; class Actinopteri; order Salmoniformes; family Salmonidae; genus Oncorhynchus; species Oncorhynchus mykiss. The sequence goes on from NC_143048.1 coordinate 34,159,138, forward strand.
CATACGTCTCGTATTTGAGCCGTTAAATTGAGACTCTACTTTGTCTCTATACTGACACTTAGCTTGTTTGATTGCCTTTGAGGGAATAGCTACACTGTATTCGGCCATGTTTCCGGTCACCTTGCCATTATTTATACCATAGCAGCGAATGCAGATCCTCTCAAGGCCATCAATCCACCGGAGTTGGGGAAGGTTTTAGTCGTCACCGTGGTTACGACTTCACCAATGCACTTGCTAATAAACTCACTCACTGAATCAGTGTATACATCAATGTCTTTGTCTGAGGCTATCCGGAACATATCCTAGTCCACGTGATCGAAACAATCGTGAAGCATGGAATCAGATTTGGTCGGACCAGTGTTGAACAGACGTGAGCACGGGCATTTCCCGTTTTAGTTTCTGTCTATAGGCTGGGAGCAACAAAATTGAGTCGTGGTCAGATTTGCCGAAAGCAGGGCGAGGGAGGGCTTTGTATGAGTAGCAATGATCCAGAGTGCTGCCAGCAAGTCCAGGCTCTGGCTGGGCCACTCAAGGACATCCAGAGACTTGTCCCGAAGCCATGCCTGTGTCATCTTGGCTGTGTGCTTAGGGTCGTTATCCTGTTGGAAGGTGAACCGTCACCAGAGTTGGAAGTCCTGAGCAGGTTTTCATCAAGGATCGCTCTGTACTTTGCGCAGGTCATCTTTGCCACAATCCTGACTAGTCTTCTAGTCCCTGCCGCTGAAAAACATCCCCATATCTTGTCTCGGAGCTCTAGACGATTCCTTCCACGTCATGGCTTTTGCTCTGCCATGTACTGTCAACTGAGAGACTTTAGACAGGTGTGCTTTTCCAAATCATGTCCAACCAATTGAATTTACCACAGGTGGACTCCAATCAAGTTGTAGAAACATTTAAGAATGCTCAAAGCCGAGAGCATGCACTAGCTCAATTTTGAGTCTCATAGCAAGAGTCTAAATACTTAAGGGATTATGGCTATCGGAACCCCTCAATATTCCGCTGAAAAGGCAGCGCACAAAATTCCAAAATATATTTTAGAAATGTAACTTTCACACATTAACAAGTCCAATAAACCAAATGAAAGATCAACTTCTTGTTAATCTACCCCTTGTGTCTGATTTCAAAAAGGCTTTACAGCAAAAGCACAACATATGATTATGTTAGGTCAGAGCCAAGTCAAAAACACAGCAATTTTTCCAGCCAAAAGATGAGTCACAAAAAGCAGAAATATAGATCAAAATAATCACTAACCTTTGATGATCTTCATCAGATGATACTCATAGGACATCATGCCACACAATACATGTATGCTTTGTTTGATAAAGTGCATATTTATATCAAAAAAATCTGTTTACATTGGCGCGTTACATGCAGTCATGTTTTGCTTCCAAAACATGATGAGTTTGCGGAGAGCCACATCAATTTACAGAAATACTCTTAACATTGATAAGATACAAGTGTTATTCACAGAATTAAAGATAGACTTCTCCTTAATGCAACCGCTGTGTCAGATTTTATTTTTTTTTAATTACGGAAAAAGCATACCATGCAATAATCTGTGTACAGCGATCAGAGACCAAAACAACCCAAAAAGATATCCACCATTTGAGTCAACATAAGTCAGAAATAGCATAAATATTCACTTACCTTTGATCTTCATCAGAATGCACTCCCAGGAATCCCAGTTCCACAATAAGTTTGATTTGTTCGATCAAGTTCATAATTTAGGTCCAAACAGCTACTTGTTAGCGCGTTTAGCCCAGTAATCCATCTTCATGAGGCACAAGCACTAGATACTGTAGACACTATTCGATAGGCCAAGCTTTGAAAAACTACAAACCTCAGATTTCCCACTTCCTGGTTGGATTTCGCTCAGGTTTTCACCTGCCATATGAGTTCTGTTATACTCAGACATTATTCAAACAGTTTTAGAAACTTCAGTGTTTTCTATCCAATAATATGCATATAAATCGCAACTGGGACTGAGTAGCAGGCTGTTCACTCTGGGCACATTTTTCATCCAAATGTGAAAATGCTGCCCCCTATCCTAAACAGGTTAAAAAATAAATAAATGGGCACATCTTTTCTCATAGCCTGTTTTCCCTTTGTCATTATATGTAGAGATATTAAATAGTTTTTCATACAGTTTTAGAATAAGGCTGTAATGTAACAAAATGTGGAAAAAGGGGTCTGAATACTTTCCGAATGCACAGTAGACAGTTTCTGCTGGACAACGATTGTCCCTACTTTCAAGAATCCCTGAGCTAAGGGGCAGATGTAGCCAGGCTATATAAATAAGTGCAGACAGAAACTTAGAGGTAGCTTACAACAAATGCTAGCAGACAACTTTATTTAACATCATTAAAAAAGTTCCATTAAACCATCTCACATTTAAACAATGGAAGCCTGCTTTTTTTGTCCCAACATTTTACAAGAAACAGTAAAAAAGATGAAGCATCATCAAAAGACAAAACATTTTTTACATTTTATTCGCAATTAGATCCAAGATAAGAGCATAAAAGAAATGTGGCACTGGCCAGTCCAGAACAGGCACTCAAGTCCTGCTTAACCATACAAGTCAGTTTGGTACTGCATATTATATTGACATCCCCTTCCTCCCCCTCATACCTCTTCTTGATGTGGTGGGTCAAATGTAATCTCGCAAGCCTTCATCTCAAGCTCTCTCGTTTACAATATGAAATGTCTGGAAGTAAAAGGTGACTAAGGGCCAGCAGTCCTCATTTAGGATGTCCGTCTCCCTTCCTCAAAACATGATACTGATTCCTCCTAAAATGGCCCATTCCCAGAGAAAAACAGACACGCACCTCATGTGCAGGCTACTGTGGGGCTTCAGGTGTGTGTAGTTGGCAGGCCCAACAGACAGGGGGCACTCAGCAGGGACGGGTGGCTGCTGACATGCATGGTCCCTGCTGTGGAGTACTTGAGGAAAGTAGCGCGAGTATCTTTGCTCTGGGCCCGGGCTGCAGCCCCTGCCTGGATGAGCATTATCCTCAGCAGGGTCGTCTCACTGAAGGAGGCAGACAGGACAAAAAGGTTGGGTCAAAACACAAAAGTACATTCTACTTCAAAGTCTAATAGCGAAAATGATTGGGTATCATGTCAAGTATATTTGCAATCAAGAAAAGAGCCTCTTCTCACCTGCCTACGTGGATACTTGAGGCAACACACCAGGCAGTTTCTCCCTCTGGGGTGGGGGGCTCCTGCAGTACCCTGCGGGACAGACAGAGGGCAGCACCAGCCAGGTGGGCAGCCAGGAACACCACACACTGTCCCTCCAACAGAGAGAGCTCCAGAAGGTAACGGGCCATCCACACCACCTGGACGTAGAGACACGTAAAGGGGGACGTTCCAGGTTGTCTTAATTGCGGTTGTGCTGGACATCTCAGATTACTAACATTGTCATGTGGATCTGATAATCTGAGCAGTTTGACTAGCAACTAGGTTAAAGCAGTCATTTGGCCAATGTCTGAACATTCCCATGGCGCCACATAGCACTTGTTAAGTGACATTCTGCATTGTGCAGTTAATTTCTGAAAGTTGTATATCCCTATTAAGATGTCCAGTGAAGGTAGACATGCAATTTGTTGACATCACAATACCGTACCAATTTACATATTATCCTGAATGCTAAACAAAACAAAACGGGTGTTAAATTCACTGCTCTGTCATTTGAGGGAACTGTCGGAGGCACTCGTCTTGTTAACTCTCCAACATTTAGAGAATAAAGGAGCCAACATGGCATCCATTCTAGAATCTGTGCCAACTGCTCAGGGTTAAAGTGTTGAGGGTTCACCCACCTTGGCACTGCAGTGGGCGATTGAGGCAGAGAGGAGCAGGAAGTGCAGGGGAGAACAGTGGGAAAGCTCAAACTTCAGCTCAGTGAGGACTCGGCGCTCCATACGGAGCAGCTGTCTATTGGAGTAGCCATTCTCCATGAGGAAGCACAGCTCAGACACCTGAAGAGAGGGAGGGGTTTGGAGAACACTAGAGAAAGCCCTGGTACAAAAACAACCCTGCTCAATCCCCTTCTCTAGCTCCCACTGTCAGTGTTTGAAAGTCTGGAAGAACCAGACATATATGCAACTCTTAATTGATTATGCTACACCAAGCTAGGCATAATGGCTTCAGTGAGGGAAAACATTGGTGAAGAACACCATATGTATCTGACCTAGGTTTGATGTAGAGTACCTCAGGGAGAAGACACTCTTCTTTCTTGGCAGCCAGGAAGAGACAGACCACTCCCAGTAGCTGCAGTTTGGCTGTGTTAACCTTGATCTGGTGTAGGCAGCGGTTCAGGAGGTGGACAGACAGGTAGAGGGTCTCCTCTGAGAAATGGAACACCTCCTGTAAGAGGCAGGGGTGATGGGAGGACACAATGGCCTGAATTCTACCACATACATTTAGTCTTAGGTACGCTGAAGGGCATCTGCTTAAAACCTGCTTCACTTTAGAGGGTCAACCTGTTGTCAAGTGCACATTTTCTAAATTTGAGAAGTAGCAAGGTGAGTACATTTTAACCAGGAAATCCTTTTAGATATATAGTAGAGGGACACGAGGGGAACTCACATGGACTTGGATGAGCCAGTCGACCAGGATGGCACGGGTGGTGTATGTGAAAGGTCTGGGTAGGTCTGCATTGGGGAAGGTGAACCGCAACTGACTTCTCTGGAAAAGGAGGCAGTGTCAATTAGAGGTCGACCGATTAGGATTTTAACGTCGATACAGATTATTGGAGGACCAAAAAAGCCGATACCGATTAATGGGCCGATAATTTTTTTTTATTTGTAATAATGACAATTACAACAATACTGAATGAACACTTATTTTAACTTAATATAATACATCAATAAAATCAATTTAGCCTCAAGTAAATAATGAAACATGTTCAATTTGGTTTAAATAACGCAAAAACAAAGTGTTGGAGAAGGAAGTAAAAGTGCAATACGTGCCATGTAAGAAAGCTAACGTTTCAGTTCCTTGCTCAGAACATGAGAACATATGAAAGCTGGTGGTTCCTTTTAACATGAGTCTTCAATATTCCCAGGTAAGAAGTTTTAGGTTGTAGTTATTGTAGGACTATTTCCCTCAATACCATTTGTATTTCATTAACCTTTGACTATTGGATGTTCTTCTAGGCACTTTAGTATTGCCAGTGTAACAGTATAGCTTCCGTCCCTCTCCTCGCTCCTCCCTGGGCTCGAACCAGCAACATAACGACGACAGCCACCATCGAAGCAGCGTTACCCATGCAGAGCAAGGGAAACAACCACAGGCTCAGAGCGAGAGACGTTTGAAACGCTATTAGCGCGCGTTAACTAGCTAGCCATTTCACTTCGGTTACACCAGCCTCATCTCGGGAGTTGATAGACTTGAAGTCATAAACAGTGCAATGCTTGACGCACAACGAAGAGCTGCTGGCAAAACGCATGTAAGTGCTGTTTGAATGAATGTTTACGCGCCTGCTTCTGCCTACCACCGCTCAGTCAGATACTTGTATGCTTAGTCAGATTATATGCAACGCAGGACACACTAGATAATATCTAGTAATATCAACCATGTGCAGGTAACTAGTGATTATGATTGATATATTGTTTTTTATAAGATAAGTTTAATGCTAGCTAGCAACTTACCTTGGCTTACTGCATTCGCGTAACAGGCAGTCTCCTTGTGGAGTGCAACGAGAGGGGGGCAGGTCGTTATTGTGTTGGACTAGTTAACTAAGATTGGATTCCCCGATCTGAAAAGGTGAAAATCTGTCGTTCTGCCCCTGAACGAGGCAGTGAACCCACCGTTCCTAGAACATCATTGAAAATAAGAATGTGTTCTTAACCGACTTGCCTAGTTAAATAAAGGTATTAAAATAAAAAAGGCAAATCGGTGCCAATTTCTGATTGTTATGAAAACTTTAAATCGGCCCTAATTAAATCGGCCGACCTCGTGTCAATGACAGAAGTACAGGAAACCAACAAAATAACTCCACTAGCTTGGTTTCCAGCCCATTGGCAAAAGATTTTCATGCGGATATTCAAACAATTTCCCAGTGGCGTTTCAACCAAATTGAAATTTGCAGACAAAAATAACGTTTGCATTTCCATCACAGCTTCAACTCTACCGATAGTTGTCACAAAAACAGTTGCATTAAATAGCAAATGCGCAGACTCTGGCCTTCGTGACTCAAAGTTTATGGTTGCTAAAATCAATAGCTTGCTGAATTAATTTTACAGACAGAAAGATCACACCATGTTGAATGAAGAAATGCTCTGTTCGCATTTATAAAATTGTACCAAAACTTCCTGTTGCAGCACAGCTGACGTGATATTTTTTTTTATTATACGGTATGACTACCAGCATAAAAATTGTAGATGGAAACCTATTTACTGATTCAAATGTAGAGTGATTCTTGACTAACAATACAAGTTTACTCCCAATCTTGTTCAACTTTCCTAAGTTGTGACAAGAGTGTGAGCTAAAGCCTAGGAAGCTAAAAACACTAGGAATTAACTCTGGGATCTATCAAGACTCTGGTTCTGACGCAAGGCTACTCATTACATGGAACCACCTCTATTACAACCCCCACCATCATGTCAGAGAAGATGTCCCATGCGTAGCTCCTGTCGTAGATAAGACCAAGCGTCTCCATGGCCAGCTCAGTCTCATGACGAAGCATGCCAGGCACCAACGCCTGCAGGCTATAGAGGCCCTGGAGGCCATGCAGGTAGATCAGCACAGCCTCTTCCTCCATACAGCCACCTGACCTTAGTAGAGATAGGGTTAACTTAGTACAGACATGGCTTGACACAAAATTATATGTTATATTTGGTACAGGAATATATTGCAGTGACCTGAATGAGAGGGGCTGTCGTCCTCATGGAAGCCCATGATAATGCCATCATCTGTTGACACAGGCAGCCTCCTGGCCTGCAGACATACACAGCAGGACAATTACATTAACAGAGTGTGGCACAGAGGAAGGATAAGATATCAAAATATGGTATTGTAAGACTGCATTAATATGGAGACTCCACATACTGTTCTGAGACTTCAATAAATGATTTGATGTGAAGTGTACTCGATGCATAAAGACTAGAGAGCAAGCAATGGGGTGAGACATTAGGATATGCACTTGAATGTGGGCCTTCGCAGCTGGGGTTTATTCATTATGCCAATTCTGTTGCAAAACACTCCTTAAACATAAGCCAACTGAAAGGAACCTACCTGAATTAGTCCAATAGAACCTCAAATTTTACAGTATGGACTAATGATTACACTCCAGAACAGACGGAAGAGCGTTAACAGGGGGAAGAGGAAATGGAATAGAAGGCAGGTCAGGCTCTATTAGAATGAAAGGTGTACCCATCTGGCCTCTGGCTCAGTTTTCTGGTAGGTCCCCTTGGACTCTCCCTCCTGGGGCTGCCAACGCTCTTTGGGCCCACAGGCATTGGCCAAGGCTCTTAAGGGGGCTCGTCTCTCTTCCGCCACCTGTGATGGAGGCAGCCAAAAATACATCTTAAGGACGGATGAAAATGTACACAACGGTTACCTATATAAACTCAGCATTGCCTGCAATGACAAGCAAAGTCAGAAGATGCGGTGACACACCACCCCAGACCATGACGGAACCTCCAGCACCAACACGATCCCGTTCCAGAGCACAGGCCTCGGTGTAACGCCCATTCCTTCAACGAAAAACGCAAATCCGACCATCACCCCTGGTGAGACAAAACCGCAACTCATCAGTGAAAAGCACTTTTTGCCAGTCCTGTCTGGTCCAGTGACGGTGGGTTTGTGCCCATAGCCGACATTGTTGCCGGTGATGTCTGGTGAGGACCTGCCTTACAACAGGCCTACAAGCCCTCAGTCCAGCCTATTGTGGACAGTCTGAGTACTAATGGAGGGATTGTGCATTCCTGGTGTAACTCCGGCAGTTGTTGCCATTTTGTACCTGTCCAGCAGGTGTATGGATGTACCGATCCTGTGCAGGTGGTGTTACACGTGGTCCGCCCCTGCGAGGACAATCAGCTGTCCGTCCTGTCTCCCTGTAGTGCCGTCTTAGGGGTCTCACAGTACGGACATTGCAATGTATTGCCCTGGCCACATCTGCAGTCCTCATGTCTCCTTGCAGCATGCCTACGGCACATTCACGCAGGTGAGCAGGGATCCTGGGCATCTTTCTTTTGGTGTTTTTCCAGAATCAGTAGAAAGGCCTCTTCAGTGTCCGAAGTTTACATAACTAACCTTAATTGCCCACCGTCTGTAAGCTGTTCGTGTCTTAACGACCGTTCCACAGGTGCATGTTAAGCATTTCACTGTAAGGTTGTATTACCAGTTGTATTTGGCGCACGTGACAAATAAACTTTGATTTAATGTTCATTAATTGTTTATGGTTCATTGAACAAGCATGGGAAACTGTTTCAAGCCTTTACAATGAAGATCTGTGAAGTTACTTGGATTTTTACAAATTATCTTTGAAAGGCAGGGTCCTGAAAAAGGGACGTTTCTTTTTTTGCTGAGTTTAAATCCTAATAAGCATTCTAAAAACAGAAATGACAAATTACAAAGCCCCTACCCTGGACTAGATTTAAAAATCACTAAACCATCCACTTGTCTGAAATTGAAAATGCATTTAGAAAGTATTCAGACCTGCACTTGTTCCACATGTTGTTACAGCCTCTTAAGATGGATTCAACCCCGCCCTCCCTATCAATCAATCTACACACAATACCCCATAATGACAGAGAAACCAGGTCTACAAATTAACTATTAAAAACGGAAACATTTACATAAGTAGCCGGACCATTTACTCTGTACTTTGTTGAAGCACCTTCGGCAGCAATTACAGCCGCAAGTCTTCTTGGGTGTAATGCTACAAGCCTGGCACACCTGTATTGGGGAGTTCCTCCTATTCTTCTCTGAAGATCCTCTCAAGCCCCGTCAGGTTGGATGGGGAGCTTTGCTGCATAGCCATTTTCAGGTCTCTCCAGAGATGTTCGATCGGGTTCAAGTCTGGGCTCTGGCTGGGCCACTCAAGGACATTCAGAGACTTTCCCAGAAGCCATGCCTGTGTTGTCTTGGCTGTGTGCTAAGGCTTGTTATCCTGTTGGAAGGTTAACCGTCGCCCCAGTCGGAGGTCCTGAGTAGGTTGTCGTCAAGGGTCTCTGTACTTTACGCCGTTCAGCTTTGCCTCAATCCTGACTAGTTTCCCAGTCCCTGCCACTGAAAAACATCCCCCCCAGCATGATGCTGCCACCGCCATGCTTACCCGTAGGGATGGTGCCAGGTTTCCTCCAAATGTGACGCTTTGAATTCTTTGGCCTGAATGCCATCTTGGTTATATCAGACCAGAGAATGTTGTTTCTTATGTTCTGAGAGTCCTTCAGGTGGCGTTTGGCTAACTCCAAGCGGGTTGTCATGTGCCTTTTACTGAGGAGTGGCTTCCATCTGACCACTACCATAAAGGCCTGATTGGTGGAGTGCTGCAGAGATAGTTGTCCTTATGGAAGGTTCTGCCATCTTTAGAGAGAAACTCTGGAATTCGGTCAGAGTGACCATCGGGTTCCTGGTCACCTCCCTGACCAAGGCACTCCTCTCCCGAATGCTCAGATTGGCCAGAAGAAGAGTCTTGGAAGTAGTTTGGAACCACCATTTAAGAATAATGGAGGCCACTGTGTTCGAAGGGGCCCAACAATGACAGTCATTTTTTGGTACCCTTCCCCGCATCTGTGCCTTGACACAATCTTGTCTCGGAGCTCTACAGACAATTCCTTCAACCTTGTGGCTTGGTTTTTGCTTTGACATGCACTGCCAACTGTGGGACCTTATATAGACAGGTGTGTGCCTTTCCAAATCATGTCCAATCAATCGAATTTACCACAGGTGGACTCCAATCAAGGATGATCAATGGAAACACCTGAGAAATTTCATAGCAAGGGTCTGAATACGTAAGTGAATAAGGTATGTTTTTATAAATTAGCCAACATTTCTAAAAACCTGTTTTCGCTTTGTCATTATGGGGTATTGTGTCTAGATTGATGAGATTGTATTAAAAAAAATCCATTATAGAATAAGGCTGTAATGAAACAAAATGTGGAAGGGGTCTGAATACTTTCCAAATGAAGTGCACACACACGTGCGCGATGCCACCCCTCATCTCTGATTCTCCCCTGGGCGGGCAATATCAAATGCGCCTATAGGCCATTTAATGTGGTCTCAATCATTTGATTAACAAGCTACTAAGCACAGATCAAAGTTATATTTCTAAGATGCTGGGATGGTGTAAATAAAACTAGCCAGTTTTTACACACTGCAATAGATATTCCAAACCTATGCCCGTCTGCTCTTCTCTTCTCTTGCTGATCAAAATAGTTTGTGTGCTTCTTAACCAATGGCTGTGCAGTGTAGAGCTACGGTGGCAGTTCAGGAGGGGAGTCAACGGTTTCTGCCAAAAATAGTTTCTGATTAGGCTTGGTCCCCCCAAAAAAATATACCATATTGTGCGCAGACTAGTCTGTTCTGTTCAGAGTAAGAAGGAGAGTGCATAGAGGAGGACCAGAGAGCAACTTTGATAGCTTGCTACTACAATAATTATTTCCCATGATGTATTTATCAGAGTTATTGACTTCACAATACACCAGATTCAAGTAACTTACATTACATCAGATGCATATTGGGATATCCTTGTATTGTTATTGACATTTAGAGGCAAACTTCGATTGGGAAGTAATCGAGACTGAACTATAAACGCAACATGTAAAGTGTTGGTCCCATATTTCATGAGCTGAAATAAAAGATCTCAGAAATGTTCCTTAAGTACAAAAGCTTCTCTCAAATTGTGCACAAATTTGTTTACATGCCTGTTAGTGAGTATTTCCCCTTTGCCAAGATAATTCATCCATTTGACAGCTGTGGTATATCAAGAATCTGATTAAACAGCATGACCATTACACAGGTGCACCTTGTGCTATGGAAAAAAGAAAGCCACTAAAACATGTCGCTACAGATGTCTCAAGTTGAGGGAGCACAAGAGCCGTTGCCAAAGAATTTAATGTCAATTTCTCTACCATAAGCTGCCTCCGTTGTTTTAGCTACTCACTGAAGAGTAGCCAGCAGTTAAAGAATCGCTGTCCATTCTTAGCCTGTAATTTAGGTAATTTGTGTGGTATAAAAATAAATAAAATCTGCTAATATGTAAAAGTATGTAGAATAGCATAACATGTTTAAAGGCTTTTTACTTTTATAAAACCAGGTAAACCAAAACATCCAAATGCATCTAAACGTGAACCAATGCTCAGTTGCGGTATAGTTCTAGAAACAAATCCCTCTACTTTCATATCACATCAAAAGTATTTCACAAATACAAAATACACTGCATACCACAAGAGGCTGGTGGTGCCTTCATTTGGGAAGCTGGGCTTGTGGTAATGGCTGGAGCGGAATCAAATACATAGATTCCATTTTCTCCCTTCCAACCATTATTATGAGCCGTCCTCCCCTCAGCAGCCTCCACTGCTGTACAGTTTTAACTGGTTCTAACAGTTGCAGCCAACAGTATTTTTTAGTGCCAACATGTTTGTGGTGTCCGTCTCCTGTTACACACACAGATACTGTTTTCCACAAACAATCACCCTAACCCTACACGGCCGCGTGGAAACCCTAACCCTACACGGCCGCGTGGAAACCCTAACCCTACACGGCCGCGTGGAAACCCTAACCATACACGGCCGCGTGGAAACCCTAAAGTTGTCTACTAAATGATTATTTTTGGGGGATTCTTGCCGATATGAAAGGTAAAGTCTTTGTTTCATAAACCATATGACAAGCAGCGTGTGTTAGGATGTCCTCACTTTGTCCCTTTCAGCCAGTGTGTGAACTCAGTGGGGTTTGCTTCATTTTTTGTTCAGTATTGACACTCCAAAAGGAACGCCTCAAAAAGAGCCCCTGTTGAGAGTTGGTCTGAGTTTGATTTGCTTGAATTTCTCAGTCTGGTTTCCTTTTTCAGGGCAATGTGAAAACAAAGCTCCCCAGGTGATTTTGTCATTATTCCCACACCACACACTAAACTAGTGCAACACAGTTTCCCCTGCCATTACCCAAAAAGAGAAGATGACGTGCAGCCTCGTGGGGGGGGGGGGTTATAGTTATGATTATTTGTATGTAGTATTTGATCTATAGGCCAAGACAGCGTCAAACTGATTACTCGATTGTGGGGGTTGAATAGTGTGATTAGGCAACAGTTGGTGGGAATCACAATCAAATAAATCTGTAAAATAAAAAAGCAATTCTAGCTCTTAAAGGGGCAGTAGCCTACCTTGGGTGTACAATTGAATTTAAAGCAGTTATTAATCTGCAGTTATTCTGCCATTTCTTCTGTTACCAATACTATTTACATGTTAATAGTAGCTTCTGATTGCATTTAGTTAAAAGATCAGACGTAATTGTAATCTATTAGCTTCCTAAATGTACGTAGGCGCATATATATATATATATATCACACACATACACACACACACACACACAGTTCAATAACACGTCCTGATGGAATGGCTTGTGCTTTACTATGTAAAACCCTGAGAGCATTGAGTGACTGTTGTAAAAAGACCTTGGTTTGTTCCTAAATATAGCAATGTGAATGCAAAGAGAACAGAAGCCTAAACAAAAAAAAGGGATGTGAACTGGCAAAAGACCTGAGTTCTCACTCAAAGGCAGTACAAAAAATTATTTTGCCTTCATTTATTTTACCCCAGAGTTCACTTTAAAGACTGAGATGGCTTATTTTATTAAAAGGACGATGTGTAAACACCCTTAATAACAAAACTCCCTCCTACAGAAGATGCCTTTGTCCAATGACATGTGTAATGGACCTGAGCATCATGATCAAGGGCTACAAATGATCTATGAAACCATTCCCACCCAAAACCAGAAAATGAATGTAAATTGTTTGAATAGTTTTATTTAACTAGGCAAGTCAGTTACTAACACATTTACAAATTGCGGCCTACCAAAAAGGCAAAAGCCCCCCTGTGGGGTTGGGATTAAAATCATAGGACAACAAACATCACGACAAGAGAACCCACAATACATAAGAGACCTAAGAACACAGCATGTTAGCGCCACATGACAACACAACATGGTAGCAGCATCAAACATGGTACAAACATTATTGGGCACAGACAACAGCACAAAGGTAAGGCAGATACAATACATCACGCGAAGCAGCTACAACTGTATGTAAGTGTCCATGATTGAGTCTTTGAAGAGATGGAGATAAGTGTTTTTTTGCAGCTCGTTCCAGTCGCTAGCTGCAGCGAACTGAAAAGTGGAGCGACCCAGGGGTGTGTGCTTTGGGGACCTTTAACCAAATGTGACTGGCAGAACAGAACGGGTGTTGTATGTGGAGGACGAGGGCTAAAGTAGGTATCTTAGGGTGAGTGAGGCCTAAGAGGGTTTTATAACTTGAGCATCAACCAGTGGGTCGTGCGACCGGTATAAAGATAAAATCAGTTTATTTAGTAAATATTTTATTCACCAATCATGCAGTTAAAATAGAGTTACGGGCTTCTAAGTAAGCATTTCACGGGAAGGTTAACACCTGTTACATTCGGCGAATGTGACAAATAAAATGTGATTTACTTGATAAGGGATAAACAAACTCGCAGGTGTGGGTCACCGGTGTTGTGCGCCATTTAAATGTTTGGACACATTATGGGACGTCGAATACACAAAACTGTATGCATTATATTTCAACTTTAAACTCACCTTCTTGTGCAAGTCCAGCAGTGGTATGGAATCGCAGAATCCGGTCTTGGCCATGATGCTTCGATCCGGAGAGAGCAAATTCACTTCGAGACGCTGCAGCTACTTGAAACCACGAGGAGTGGCAGATGAGACACAAAACAGTCAACATTATCTGACAGTCGGCTAATAAACACACGTGATTGACTAATTGGGGTTGGGGAGGTAGACGGCATGATTTGCATGTGTGTGACTGATCCCTGATCAGTTTACACTTACATATTCAGCATACATTTGGCAGATGAGGAATTACCCTACATCAATCAATTTGTAATTCAAAACTTTTACAATACAATGCTTGCTTTATTAGTCTATTTGCATTTTTGTTGTCACGATACCCAAACGGACACACATCAAATCAAAAGGCATGAGTCACATGCGCCGAATATAACAGGTTTACCTTACAGTAAAATGCTAACCAACAATGCAGTTTAAAAAACATTTAAGAATAAGAGAAGAGTAACAAGTAATTAAACAGCACTAAAATAACAATAGCGATACTATATACAGGGGGAGGGGGGGGGGGGGGGGGGGTACAGATACAGAGTGCAAATAGTCGGGGCAGCCATTTGATTAGATGTTCAGGAGTCTTATGGCTTGGGGTTCGAAACTGTTTTAGAAGCCTCTTGGACCTAGACTTGGCACTCCGGTACCGCTTACCGTGCTGTAGCAGAGAGAACAGTCTTTGACTAGGGTGGCTGGAGTCTGACAATTTTTCAGGCCTTCCCCTGACACCGTCTGGTATAGAAGTTCTGGATATCAGGAAGCTTGGCCCCAGTGAGGTACTGGGCCGTTCGCACTACCCTCTGTAGTGCCTTGCGGTCAGAGTCCGAGCAGTTGCCAAACCAGGCAGTGATGCAACCATGCTCCCGATGGTGCAGCTCTAGAGCCTTTTGAGGATCTGAGGACCCATGCCAAATCTTTTCAAACTCCCGAGGGGGAACATGTTTTGTCGTGCCCTCTTCATGACTGCCTTTTTGTGCTTGGACCATGTTAGTTTGTTGGTGATGTGGACACCAAGGACCTTGAAGCTCTCAATCTGCTCCACTGCAGCCTTGTCTATGAGAATGGGGACATGCTCGGTCCTCGAACACATCACAGGCTGGGAGCAGGGCACCAGAGAAATTAGGGGTATAGTGCCTTGCTCGAGGGCACAACAGCAGAAGGTAGCATATGGGACATTGAAGCTGGTAACCAAATGAAGAAAGAGACAAACACTTAATTCAGTACAAGTCTTTACTGGCACATAATTGTCACAATGTCAAATCTTGTAACAAGGGAGCTGAAGCTGTCTACCAGGACATAGTCTTCTCCCTAAAAACATAGCTCCTCCCCAGGTAAACCTCAACTCAAAAACAAGCTAACAATTCTTGGTACACCAGCATTGCGATATGACATTCGTGACTATTGATCACATTCAAAATACAGAGAAGCAAGGTAATTATTGTAAAGCTACAACTCACATTCTATCTACAAAGCTGTGGATTTCCCCTCTTCTAGCCTATAAATGATGCATTCATCAAACCTTTTTGGTATTTACATTGCCAGTGAAGAGTTCCATTTCGATTGTCTGTGTGTAAAGCCTACAAGAGAGGTCAGGGGTGTTGGCTTGCATGTTAGGTGTACACACTACTAGACAAAGCATGTTCAATTTATTGAGACAGAGAGCAACAAGGTTCAGAGACGTGTGGCTTTACTGCCAGTGTCAACATTACAAAAGGTCCACAACACCCCCTCGTGGCCATCCTAACATTGAAGACGACATGAGAGGGCCATCAGAGGGAGGTTGTTCCTGAAATCCGGTCCTGCCGTTTCTGAAGCTGCATTTACCAGGGCTGAATCTGGGCCTTAGTCAAGAAGGGATGGTGGAGGGATGTTTCCCATAGCCTCAGAGTACAGCAGTCAGACTATACTAACCCACTGAGGTACGGAGGATACAGGTACAGAGCACAGACTTGAGAGCTGTTCTACAATGCCCCACATCAACCTGCTGCTGTGCATGAGTACACACACACACAAAAAGGAACACATGAATGATCGAAATGAACAACCTAAAGAAATATCAACATGTTTAAACTTGTTTTATATAGACACACACACACACACACATTTAATATAATATATAATTGAGACAATGTCTTCCAAAGTTTTGGAATAGGTGGACCAAAAGGGAACAACATATCAAGAACAAAGATAAATGAAATGTTCCATGAGTGAAGGAATCTTTTTTTTTTTTTTTAAGGCAAAAATGAAATGTCACAGCACTTAGCTGTGGCCCACAATGGTTGTTTCACCTGTGACCACTTCTCTATATGCCTTACATGCATTCAAGACTGGTGCATCATGTGAGGGTTCCGCTCCCGTCAAAATCTGTCTACGAGAGAATACAGCGATAAGCAGATTGACTACCCTCCCGCCTTTGGGACGACTCCCTTTGTTTGAGCAGAGACAAGACCATCTCGTCATTATATACAGCATCACACCAGAATTGGAGTCAATTCCATTTCAATCCATGACTAACGCCGTTGACTTCCTAAATTGACCCCAACCCTTGTTTACATGGTCCTACTCCGGCATACTGACAGATGACTTAGTCTGTGTCTTATATTACTTTAAAAATACAAACCACAACCTTCAATATCAACCTTGTGACGAGTCTAGCTTGGCCTCATCACAAATAATAATTGATCCATGATAAAAACGTTTTCATCCTTAAATATGGAAACGTTCCAATTATTTAAAAAACAACAGATCTTTACATCAAAATAAAAAGTGAACAGGTGATTCTAAAAAATTATTGACAGCTATTCTCCAGGATATTTCTGCTCAGAGGGAGTGACAGCTACTGGAAAAATGTGAATGGCTGTGTGGGGATCTGGACTGGGCTCCGGACAGGGGATTGGTCAGGCTGGCGCTGTGGTCACTCTTCTATTCTTTCTTTTCTCATGACCGTTCTAACCACCAGGGGAACAAGTCAATCCGCAAGGCTGCTGAAGCTACAACTCCACCACCTCTCTTTTCCCTTTAAAAGTCTCATCGACTGTGCTGTAGTGTCCTTTCTTCTCCTTGTTTAGCCGACATGCAGAATCCAAAGATATCCATGCAGATGCATAAACATAAAACTGATGTTGAAATTCAAATGGTTGTTCATACATTCTCTTCCACACACTCAAACCCATTCCTATACACAGTGCAAGCAGGGAAATGGCTACTCTTCAAGGTACACACTTCTTCTTTACCCCTCTCCCACTCCACTTTCCCTCTGTAGGAACAGTCCACACGACTTGTAACAGCAAGTTTCAGCAAGAGCACTTGTAAATTGCAGAAATATGGCTTTTAAAACCGTAACAATCAAAATAAAAACGAGTTTCAATATTTTTCGCCCTCCCCCCCAAAAATATTTTTCTTCTTCTTTCATGTGTTTCTACATTTGTTTGGATTATTTTTTATTTTTTATCCAGTAGTAAAAAAAACAAATCTGCAGTGTATGGAAGGATTCATGTGTTGTTTGTCAGTGTTTGTGTGTGTTGGATAGGTGCCGCATGCGTTTGGCTGGTGGTGGAGTGGTATTTGCTGGCATAACCCAGGGATGGTAAAGTGTTGTCCATGTTTTGATGTGCCCAGTGTAGTAGTAGTGTGGAGGGCAGACAGGTGGGGTCCTGCAGGCATGGCCAAGGGCAGCCCTGTCCTGTTCCACCTGGTCCCGTCAGAATGAGAGACAGGGCCGCCAGTCTATCCACACAGGCCTGCTGAGGTCAGTCATCACGTCATGCTCTAGGATCCATGTTTTCACCACTTCCTGGTGTGTGTGTGTGTCTTGTGCAAGTGTTTGTTTGAGTGTGTCAGTTTGTGTGCACGCACACACCCATTTCCCCAGCAGCGCTAGTGTGTGAACATGTGGTAGCTTGCCTGCTCATGTGAGTGTGTGAGGTCAGTCCCGTATGCTGGTGGCGGAGTAAGAGAACTGAGGGAAGTGTGTGCGAGAGAGGTCAGTCCCGTATGCTGGTGGCAGAGTAAGAGAACTGAGGGAATTGTGTGCGAGAGAAGTCAGTCCCGTATGCTGGCGGAGTAAGAGAACTGAGGGAAGTGTGTGCGCTGGTCCTGGTCTTCTGCGTCTAAGCTGTGGTCTGGAGTAGACAGAACCAGGATTTAATACACAAACAAGGAAATGTTTTATTTTTCTTCCTACAATTAAAAAACATTTTTAAACAGTGAGACAAACACAAAGAGACACATTCAACTCACACTTGTCCGGGGGCGTTACGGTGATGGTCTGTGCCGTGAACTCATCGTCAAAGTAGCGCGTGTCCGTCTCCGACGTCACCTGGGGCTTGAAGGGAGGCAAGAGCTTCCTCTCTACCACATCCTGCCAGTTGATGGTGGTGAAGAACATATGAGTCATCACGTCTTTGGCATCTTCTTGTCCACCTCCAAGCCTACAAAATGATCAGTAATCATCAGCATCGTCACTATTTTCCTCACTCAATTGATATAAATATAAGACAGAAATACACACCTCTGCTTGGGGTCCTTTTTGAGCAGGCCAGCAAGCAGGGCCTTGGCTTCGGGGGCCAGGTTCTTGGGGAAGCGGATCTCCTCCATGAGAATGAGCTCAAACAACCGCTCGTGGTCCTGGTTGTAAAAGGGCAGTCGACCGCACATCATCTCATACATGACCACACCCAGACCCCACCAGTCCACCGCTCGGCCGTAGTCATTGTCCTCTAATACCTGGAGGGGAGAGAGATACAACTGAGATACAAAGAGAAATAGCAAATCCAATTCTATGGAAGCCATTGCAATGTGAACAATGAACTATTTGCAGACGGGCTGTCTATTCCGGTTGATAATCATTTACTTTACAACGGTAGAGTTAACTTTGTATGTTAAGCATTCTTTGCTGGATAGAGAATTATTGACTGGAAACCAATCCAAGATGAGAAACCAGCAAGGAATCTATCTGGAATTGTTAACTGGACACACTGCCATGTACTGTTCAAAGCACAACTAGAATGTATGATTTTGTTCACTACACTGTAGTTACCTCAGGTGCAAGGTATTCTGGAGTCCCACAAAAGGTCTTCATGGTAGCCCCATCTGTGATTCCCTCTTTACACAGTCCAAAATCTGTGATCTTTATGTGTCCATCTTTATCCAGCATTAAGTTCTCCAGCTGGAAGAGGAAGACAGAGAGAATGAAGAGTGAGTGACCACAGGAGAATCAGCAGCAGAAAACACCACCGCTGACATGACAGCTAACTGTAGAATGGACCACAGACTTACAGGCTTTTCACCAAGAGGCTGGTGCTCAATCAAATCACAATGTATTGTCGCATACACATATGATGGGATGTATAGACGTTGTGGACAGAATATGTAGTATATCTGAAGAACACGTATGATAGAATAGTCACACACACACACACAGCTGAATAGAATGGACTTGACTAGAATACAGTATTTACATATGAAATGGGTGAAACAGTACGGACACATTTCAAACAATAGGAAATATGGGCTGTTTTCCTTGACCCAGATTAAGCAGTCTGTGGTAGGATTGAGCCTAGTCCTATACTAATTCAGAAGCACTTTTAGTCCAAGACTGGGCTTCATCTGGGTCCAGGAAAACAGACCATATTTCATATTGTGCGAAATGTTAGTCTTGAGAATATACTTTCAATGTGAGGAGGTGCGTCAGGGAAACATCAGCCAGACATCCAGACAGGGAAGCGGCCATTACCTTAAGGTCTCTGTAGACAACGTCCCGTGAGTGGAGGTACTCCAGCGCAGACACAATCTCCGCACCGTAGAACCGTGCCCGGTCTTCTGTGAACACACGGTCTCGCGACAAGTGAAAGAACAGCTCTCCTCCGTTTGCATATTCCATCACAAAGCATAGCCGGTCATGTGTTTGGAACGCATATTTCAGTGTCTGTGTGTGAGGTGGGGGGAGGAGTCAGAATTAGTGACCACATTTGAATCAGGTGGCTCGTTGATGAAATGTTGTAATCAGTGTTCAGTAAGGTCAGATGATGTCAGATAGGAACTCACCGTTAAGAAGGGATGCCTTGTATTCTGAAGGACTCTGCTTTCTGTTACCGTGTGTGCTACCTCATCCTTATGGAACAGATCACACAAAAACACACCATAAGGGACAGACATTCACCCAGCAGTGTACAGCTGGACTTGGACTTCTGAGCCACTAAAGAACCCACAATAGAACCAAGAAGTAACAGTCATCAAAAGCAGCATACTTCCAGGGGTATGGTGCAGAAGTCTGGCCTCGTACAGAACGGAACACTTTTCCCTATATAGTGCACTACTAGTTTTGACCAGCGCCCTATGGGTACCGGTCAAAAGTAGCGCCATATATAAGGAACCATTTGGAGGCCTCTGTCTGAGCGACTGTCATTTCCTTTGATGCCAAATGGTTACCTTAGCGATGATGACTTCTTTCCTCAGGATCTTCATGGCGTAGTACATTCCTGTGGCCTTCTCCTTCACCAGGATCACCTTACCAAACGTTCCCTTCCCTAGCAGCTTCAGGTAGTCAAAGTCACTCATGGTCTGTGGGGGGGAGACAAACACCATGAGAGTTCAGATCTCAGGCTTATTCAAGACAGCTTGGATGACAGGATTTATTTGACCATGACAATTACAGAGTATAAGTAATAAAGAGTTTACATAGACCTGCACAACGGTTTTAGATGAAGAACGAGCAGAGAATGGAGCAGAAAACGCACCAACACACACTATGGCCCAGGTCACATAAGGAGATGGTAAACCAGCTGTGATGAGGTACTGTTACTAAGGAGGAGATATTCAGAACTAGGATACAGAGTTTCCAATGGACAAACGCAGCCACATCTAGAGGAGGGCTGTTGGACAAACACAAAGAGCACTGACAGGTCTGCTAGGTTGGTAGGGGGACAGTGACAGGTCTGCTAGGGGGACTCGAGGACAGGTCTGCTAGGGGGACTCGAGGACAGGTCTGCTAGGGGGACTCGAGGACAGGTCTGCTAGGGGGACTCGAGGACAGGTCTGCTAGGGGGACTCGAGGACAGGTCTGCTAGGGGGACTCGAGGACAGGTCTGCTAGGGGGACTCGAGGACAGGTCTGCTAGGTTGCTAGGGGGACAGGACAGTGACAGGTCTGCTAGGTCTGCTAGGGAGACAGGAGGACAGGTCTGCTAGGGAGACAGGAGGACAGGTCTGCTAGGTTGCTAGGGGGACAGGTCTGCTAGGTTGCTAGGGGGATAGGAGGATAGTGACAGGTCTGCTAGGTTGCTAGGGGGATAGGAGGATAGTGACAGGTCTGCTAGGTTGGTAGGGGGACAGGAGGACAGTGACAGGTCTGCTAGGTTGGTAGGGGGACAGGAGGACAGTCACAGGTCTGCTAGGTTGGTAGGGGGACAGGAGGACAGTGACAGGTTTGCTAGGTTGCTAGGGGGACAGGAGGATAGTGACAGGTCTGCTAGGTTGCTAGGGGGACAGTGACAGGTCTGCTAGGTTGCTAGGGGGACAGTGAATGGTCTGCTAGGTTGCTAGGGGGACAGTGACAGGTCTGCTAGGTTGCTAGGGGGACAGTGACAGGTCTGCTAGGTTGCTAGGGGGACAGTGACAGGTCTGCTAGGTTGCTAGGGGGACAGTGACAGGTCTGCTAGGTTGCTAGGGGGACAGTGGCAGGTCTGCTAGGTTGCTAGGGGGACAGTGACAGGTCTGCTAGGTTGCTAGGGGGACAGTGACAGGTCTGCTAGGTTGCTAGGGGGACAGTGACAGGTCTGCTAGGTTGGTAGGGGGACAGTGACAGGTCTGCTAGGTTGGTAGGGGTACAGTGACAGGTCTGCTAGGTTACTAAGGGGACAATGACAGGTCTTCTAGGTTGACAGCAGAACACTGACCACTTTGTTGCGGGACTTGGACATGGCCACCTCCATCTCCTCCATGCTGCTGCAGTCGCTGGGGGAGCCAAACGTGACGTCCATGGGCGCCTCTTCCTCTCGCATCTTCAGGCCGTTGGCCACCGCTTGGATCGCCCTCATCCATTCCTCCCTGGAAGGAGAGAGGAGGTTAAATGTAGATCACTTCAAGCCCAAAAGACATTAATGTACATTGACTGAGTGTGTGTGTGTTTGTGTGTAGATACGGTGGAAATGAGGGTGATTAACTAGTGAGGTCAATTGAGGTCACTAATGGGGTCAATTGCAGACCTCTAATCCTGAAAGTTGGTTAAGTAAAAATAATACAACTTGGAGAAGGAGGGCATTGACCAGTTTACAGAGAAACAAACACCCACACAACTCTTCCATGTTGTCCCTGCCTCTGGACCTTTCTGTTCTCACCTTTCTTCGTTACTCTCCACGTGGAAGGTGCGCTCTATGACTGTGGTCCACTGTAGGCAGCGGATGACAAACGTGTTGGGCCTGGGCCGTTCTGTCTTCATCAGCTGGCACTCTGCAGACAGGGAGTAATCGAGAAGTTAGAGTGTGCTACTCTAGACACTGAGTGAATCTCAATAGTCGTCCCTCGATTCCTCTCCTCCAGTCTTCTCTAAAAACCTCCTCAAAAAGTCACCTTATGATGTGAGGAGAGGATTCCAGGAGAGGAAACACAAGAAATAATTAAAAAATAAAAAATATTAAAATTAAGAGAGCCAATCTGTGGGAACGCCACCAAGCAACTCTCATCCTCATCCAAGTACCACCAGGCTCTAGATGTTGGCCCAAAAATGACAGAGACCAACCTGCCACAGAGAAGTTGTTGAGGGGTGGGAGGCTGTGGTCGGACGACATCTCTGGTTTCTCCTTGTAGCCGATGAAGGAGCCATCGCTCTTCAGGATGAAGTACCGTGGCCTCCACGTCTTAATGTACTCTCCTGCAGGGAGCGGGAGTTAGAGAGGGGGGAGAGCGGGAGTTAGAGGGGCACATGAGCCATACATACAGTGGAGAGA
Source organism: Oncorhynchus mykiss (assembly GCF_057628025.1). Taxonomy (NCBI): domain Eukaryota; kingdom Metazoa; phylum Chordata; class Actinopteri; order Salmoniformes; family Salmonidae; genus Oncorhynchus; species Oncorhynchus mykiss. The sequence goes on from NC_143048.1 coordinate 34,181,897, forward strand.
ACAAGTATTTGATACACTGACGATTTTGCAGGTTTTCCTACTTACAAAGCATGTAGAGGTCTGTAATTTTTATCATAGGTACACTTTAGACGGAATCTAAAACAAAAATCCAGAAAATCACATTGTGTGATTTTTAACTTAAGATATAGGGGGCAGCATTTTCACTTTTGGATAAATAGCATGCCCCATTTCAACTTCCTGCTACTCATGCCAAGAATATAAGATATGCATATTATTAGTAGATTTGGATAGAAAACACTGAAGTTTCTAAAACTGTTTGAATCATGTCTGTGAGTATAATAGAACTTATGTAGCAGGCAAAACCCCGAGGACTAACCGTTCAGATTTTTTTGTTGTTGTTTTAAGTCTGTTAAAACGATATTTCTTAGGAACTTGTTTTCAGTTCCTTCCGCTTCCACTGGATGTCACCAGTCTTTGGAATTTGGTTGACTATTGGCGCAATTATTAGAAAATGGAAGAAGTTCAAGATGATGGTCAATCACCCTCGGTCTGGGGCTCCATGCAAGATCTCACCTCGTGGGGCATCAATGATCATGAGGAAGGTGAGGGATCAGCCCAGAACTACACAGCAGGATCTGGCCAATGACCTGAAGAGAGCTGGGACCACAGTCTCAAAGAAAACCATTAGTAACACACTACAACGTCATAGATTAAAATCCTACAGCGCACGCAAGGTCCCCCTGCTCAAGCCAGCACATGTCCAGGCCCATCTGAAGTTTACCAATGACCATCTGGATGATCCAGAGGAGGAATGGGAGAAGACCATGTGGTCTGATGAGACAAAAATAGAGTTTTTTGGTCTAAACTCCACTCGCTGTGTTTGGAGGAAGAAGGAGTACAACCCCAAGAACACCATCCCAACCGTGAAGCATGGCGGTGGAAACATCATTCTTTGGGGATGCTTTTCTGCAAAGGGGACAGGACGACTGCACCGTATTGAGGGGAGGATGGATGGGGCCATGTATCGCAAGATCTTGGACAACAACCTCCTTCCCTCAGTAAGAGCATTGAAGATGGGTCGTGGCTGGGTCTTCCAGCATGACAACGACCCGAAACACACAGCCAGGGCAACTAAGGAGTGGCTCCGTAAGAAGCATCTCAAGGTCCTGGAGTGGCCTAGCCTGTCTCCAGACCTGAACTCAATAGAAAATCTTTGGAGGGAGCTGAAAGTCCGTATTGCCCAGCGACAGCCCCGAAACTTGAAGGATCTGGAGAAGGTCTGTATGGAGGAGTGGGCCAAAATCCCTGCTGCAGTGTGTTGAAACCTGGTCAAGAACTACAGGAAACGTATGATCTCTGTAATTGCAAACAAAGGTTTCTGTACCAAATATTAAGTTCTGCTTTTCTGATGTATCAAATACTTATGTCATGAAATAAAATTCAAATTAATTACTTAAATTCTAATGAATTACTTAATCATACAATGTGATTATCTGGATTTTTGTTTTAGATTCCCTCTCTCACAGTTGAAGTGTACCTATAATAAAAATTAGACCTCTACATGCTTTGTAAGTAGGAAAACCTGCAAAATCGGCAGTGTATCAAATACTTGTTTTCCCCACTGTATTAGGGTTTATGTTTAACTAATTCTGAGTAAAGTGGACACAGTGTCCTAGAAACAGAGTAACAGACGCAGTGAAACAGCAACTAGTGAAGCTCAGCTCACCCCTCTTATGGAGCCAGCCCTCTCTGACCACACTGATGTCGTTCATGCTGGGGCAGAGGACGGAGGGTTGCTGGGTGTCAGGGTGGGGTCACAGGGGGAATTGGGGGGGGGGGGGGGGGGGCTGTGACTGTTGGCGAAGGGCGTCAGATGTGTCTCTGACAAAAACGTCACTCAATACCTGGGGGCCAGAAAGACCAAAGATAAAGATATTAGCCGCAATTGAAAGAGAATACATTTCATTGATTATTATTACAAATGAAAAGCTGAGTACTGATGATCATGAAAACACGTCACTGCGTTGGCTTATGACAATGGAAAATAATTGCACACATGACGATTACATAAACATCACTTTCCGAGATGTGTGTGTAATGTAAACTGGAAATAAGAGGCACTGTCAGATAGGAAAAACACTGTTGCATGGCAGGGGGCGTGGCTATGAGCGTGGTTGGTCGTCGGGGAGGCTACATTTTAGAGTACATTATAGAGGCCCCCATCTTGGTGCCGCAGAAGCCAATTTCCTGCAAATTGTACACATTTCTCCATTGAGCCGAGAGAACATTTTGCTGTTTTAAAGCTAGTTTCCTGCAATTCTATAGATTTTGCCCGGTGTTCTTTTGCTCAAACATAAAATACTTCTAAATTCATTGTTTTTGGAATGTTCTATTCTGCCTGTCTAGCTTCTATTTTGTAAGTTCTTAAAGATTACATATAAATATAAAATAAATAACATATAAAATAAATAACATATAAAATAAATAATAATATATATATACAGTGCCTTGCGAAAGTATTCGGCCCCCTTGAACTTTGCGACCTTTTGCCACATTTCAGGCTTCAAACATAAAGATATAAAACTGTATTTTTTTGTGAAGAATCAACAACAAGTGGGACACAATCATGAAGTGGAACGACATTTATTGGATATTTCAAACTTTTTTAACAAATCAAAAACTGAAAAATTGGGCGTGCAAAATTATTATGCAGAATTTTTTTGGTACCCTTTCCCAGATCTGCTGCGCCTCCACACAATCCTGTCTTGGAGCTCTACGGAAAATTCCTTCGACCACATGGCTTGATTTTTGCTCTGACATGCACTGTCAACTGTGGTGTGTACCTTTCATAATCATGTCGAATCGATTGCAGTTACCACAGGTGGAAACAGGACGCATCGGAGCTCAAATTCAAATCTCATAGCTACGGGTCTGAATAATTAATATCTTTTTTCACCTCTTTTTCATGATATCCAATTGGTAGTTACAGTCTTGTCCCATCGCTGCAACTCCCGTACGGACTCGGGAGAGCCGAAGGTCGAGAACCGTGCGTCCTCTGAAACATGACCCCGCCAAGCCGCACTGCTTCTTGACACAACGCACGCTTAACCCAGAACCCAGGCAGACCAATGTGTCGGAGGTAACACCGTACACCTGGCGATCGTGTCAGCGTGCATTGCGCCCGGCCCGCCACAGGAGTCGCTAGAGCGAGATGGGACAAGGACAAACTGGCCCGCCAAACCCTCCCTTAACCCACACAACGCAGGGCCAATTGTACGCCGCCACATGGGTCTTGCGGTCGAGACAGGCTGCGACACAGCCTGGAATCGAATCAGGATCTGTAGTGATACACAGCAACGCAGGTTTATCTGCTTTAGAACGCTGCGCCACTCAGGATGCTAGGGACTGAATACTTATGTACATAATGAATCTGTTTTAAATGTGTTCCTAAATTGTATAATAAGGCTGTAACGTAACAAAACGTGGAAAAAGGTGTCAATACTTCCCGAATGCACTGTACATGTGTTGGTAACATTTTCAGTGGCCATTTTTAAAAGTAGTCCTTGTGCATAGTTCTATTGTTTGTTAAAACCTCTTAAGGATCTGACCCTTTTTTCAATTTCTGCCTAAAATGACCAAATCTAACTGCCTGTAGCTCAGGACCTGAACCAAGGATATGCATATTCTTGATACCATTTAAAAGGAAACACTTTGAAGTTTGTGGAAATGTGAAATTAATTTAGGATAATTTAACATTACATCTGGTAAAAGGTAATACAAAGAAAATAGAAAATAAAAATAAAAGAGCTGCACACTCTAGGAGCTCAGATGCAAAAATGTAATACCAGCCAAGCTATCTTCATCAGGGTATAATCACAAACACTGCGGGATGACTCGTTTATATAGTGTCAAAAGACACAGGTGTCTGTAATCATGGCCAGGAGAGGCCTAATATCATTGGTTAATCATCAAATATTAAAATGTCATACAAAGAACAGCATACAAACAAATGGATCGCATACGATCATAGATTAATTTGACTATACAAGTTTACAAACAATTACAATGGCAAAGTCACAATAATCACAAGAATGGCTTCAGATCAAAGTCTACGTTGAGACCAAAGGGCGCAAGGGTCTTTAAATTAAAGATCCAGGAAGCCTCTCGTTTTAACAATAAATTATCAAGGTCACCCACTCTCCTAGGGAGGGTGACATGTTCGATGCCAATATAACGCAGAGTCGATTTCCCTGTTTGTGGGTGTTTGAAGGATCTACATTTATAAGTGCCATTGCATTGAGCACAGCCATTACATTTGTAATTTCCATCCAGTCGGGGCGCAAATAGACGTTGTTCAGGAATATCTTGGGGTGGTAAATCATAGTTTACCAATTGGTCTCTGAGATTTCTGCCCCGCGAGAATACGACCAAGGGAAGGTCCGAAAACACATTACCGAGACTATCATCGGATTTTAGGATGTGCCAATGTTTGTGAACAATTCCCTTAATTTGTTCAGAGCACGTTGAATAGCGGGTAGTTAGAACACAAGAATGTGTCTTTTTGCGAGACTGATGTAATGTCTCGTTTTTTATTTTATTTTCTCAATGGCAATATTAATCTGATCATTCTTGTAGCCCCTCTCCTTGAACTTTCTTTGCGTCTCAGCCATATTTCTGTCGAAATCGGATTGTTTTTTGCAAATTCTTTTGATTCGACAGAATTGGCTGTAGGGCAAACTGTTTTTCAAGGGAAGTGAGTGACAACTATCAGCCCTCAACAAACTGTTACGATCAGTAGGTTTCCTGTAAAGATCAGTGTATAGAACATTATCTTCACACAAGATCAGAAGATCAAGAAAACTGATTTGACGTGTATCAGATTGCATAGTAAATCTCAGATGCTCAGAACAGGAGATAAGAAAAGCATGGAACGCCTGGAGCTGTTTTGCATCACCCCTCCATTGAACAAAATATCAGAGAAATACAAAGAAAATAAACATGAGTTTCGTTTTGGTACCATCTTTGAAGAGAGAAAGAACGGCCATGATGTATTATTCCAGCCCGGGTGCAATTTGGATCATGGCCACTAGATGGCAGCAGTGTATGTGCAAAGTTTTAGACTGATCCAATTAACAATTACATATGTCAAAACATATGCCCTAACTGTTCCAAACTGTTATGGTTGGGAAGCATGTGGACGCCTTAACAGGCATGCAGGTGTAAAATGAGGAGAGCAAAAAAATTGGACCAGCAAGGCTGACATGTTTTTTATTAAATCATCAAATCTCTGTTGACTGACTCCTCTTTCTGATTCTGGCCCGTGTGTATGTGAATCTTCATCACCAGAAAGTGTTGGGTCTGTGTCTGTTCTGCAGCCAGCTCTGTTCAGTTAGAGCCCAGCGGCCACCTGTCTCAGCTTGCCTTGGCACAGGCTAGCCGTACTCCTGGTTACCATGGGCACCGCACTACCGAATAATCCCCACCTTGTGATGCACTGCCCACCGGCTGTTACACAACTAGGCTACACAATCAAATAACTGCCAACTACCTTTCATCTCCCCACCCCCCGCTGCTGCTTCCTTATCTCATTTACCCAACTCATACACACGTGAAGTCCTCTAGAGCAGGGATTCCCAAACTTTTTCACTCGGGCCGCCATTCCAGCAATGGGGAACATCTTGCCTCCCCCCCGCGCACGCTCCACGTCTATTTCTATGCTCACAAGCACTGCCGATGACACAAACTGTTCACATCCCTCTTGTTGGTGGAGAAATGTTGTGGGTTTAAAGCAAATTTTATTGCAATTCTATACATTTTGCCATGTGTATTCATGTGATATTTGAGTGACTAAAACAATATATATATGGGCTAGACAACATGACCAGAAGAACTGACGATGCAATACCCAAGGTGCATTCTACAATTACAACTTTAAAGAGTAAGTTGAGTTCCTGCCGACCCCTCAGTTTGGGAACCACTGCTTTAGAGGAACAAGACAAACAGAACTAGTGCTACCACCTTGGTAGTAACATGACCTTATTGGGTGAAACCTTTTGCAGCTAGCTTGAGCTGTCGCCTCTTTTCGGTTTGTTTACCCATTCCTCTGACTTCCAACTGACATTTCAAAAGAAAATGTCATGATGCAAGTCGTAATGACAGATGGAGGTAGGCAACAGTACTGGTACTCTGGTGTTCCCAGGTAAAGAGATGAGCTCTCTACTGGTATGTCACTAGCGATTTGTTTTGTTCCAAGGGATGGGCAACATGCCTGAACACTGCAGTGTCAAATCTCAGATTAGACCTACAAAGTAGAGGTCGACCGATTATGATTTTTCAACGCCGATACCGATTATTGGAGGACCATAAAAGCCGATACCGATTAATGGGCCGATTTATTTATTTGTAATAATGACAATTACAACAATAGTGAATGAACACTTATTTTAACTTAATATAATACATCAATACAATCAATTTAGCCTCAAGTAAATAATGAAACATGTTCAATTTGGGTTAAATAATGCAAAAACAAAGTGTTGGAGAAGAAAGTAAAAGTGCAATATGTTCCATGTAAAATATGTGCCATGTAAGAAAGCTAACGTTTCAGTTCCTTGCTCAAGAACATGAGAACATATGAAAGCTGGTGGTTCCTTTTAACATGAGTCTTCAATATTCCCAGGTAAGAAGTTTTAGGTTGTAGTTATTATAGGAATTATAGGACTATTTCCCTCAATAGTATTTATATTTCATTAACCTTTGACTATTGGATGTTCTTCTAGGCACTTTAGTATTGCCAGTGTAACAGTATAGCTTCCGTCCCTCTCCTCGCTCCTCCCTGGGCTCGAACCTGCAACATAACGACAATTAGCGCACGCTAACTTGCTAGCCATTTCACTTCACGGTTACACGAGCCTCATCTCGGGAGTTGATAGGCTTGAAGTCATAAACAGCGCAATGCTTGACGCACAACGAAGAACTGCTGGCAAAACTCATGAAAGTGATGTTTGAATGAATGTTTACGCGTCTGCTTCTGCCTACCACCGCTCAGTCAGATTACATGCAACGCAGGACACGCTAGATAATATCTAGTAATATCATCAACCATGATAAGTTAACTAGTGATTATGATTGATTGTTTTTTATAAGATAAGTTTAATGCTAGCTAGCAACTTACCTTGGCTTACTGCATTTGCCTAATAGGCAGTCTCCTTGTGGAGTGCAACGAGAGAGAGGCAGGTCGTTATTGCATTGGACTAGTTAACTGTAAGGTTGCAAGATTGGTTCCCCGAGCTGACAAGGTGAAAATCTGTCATTCTGCCCCTGAACAAGGCAGTTAACCCACTGTTCCTAGGCCGTCATTGAAAATAAGAATGTGTTCTTAACTGACTTGCCTAGTTAAATAAAGATTAAATAAAAGGTGTAAAAAATATAAATTAAAACATTAAAAAAATTGGCGCCCAAAAATACAGATTCCCGATTGTTATGAAAACTTGAAATCGGACCCAATTAATCGGCCATACCGATTAATCGGTCGACCTCTACTACAAAGCACAAGACACCCAGACACCATGGACCAAAACTGTTACAGACCTATATCCATCCTGCCCTGCCTATCTAAGGTCTTCGAAAGCCAAGTCAACAAACAGGTCACTGACCATCTCGAATCCCACCGTACCTTCTCCGCTGTGCAATCTGGTTTCCGAGCCGGTCACGGGTGCACCTCAGCCATGCTCACGGTACTAAACGATATCATAACCGCCATCGATAAAAGACAGTACTGTGCAGCTGTCTTCATTGACCTTGCCAAGGCTTTCGACTCTGCCAATCACCATATACTTATCGGCAGACTCAGTAGCCTCGGTTTTTCTGATGACTGCCTTGCCTGGTTCACCAACTACTTTGCAGACAGAGTTCACTGTGTCAAATCGGAGGGCATGCTGTCCGGTCCTCTGGCAGTCTCTATGGGGGTGCCACAGGGTTCAATTCTCGGGCCGACTCTTTTCTCTGTATATATCAATGATGTCGCTCTTGCTGCGGGCGATTCCCTGATCCACCTCTACGCAGACGACACCATTCTGTATACTTCCGGCCCGTCCTTGGACACTGTGCTATCTAACCTCCAAACGAGCTTCAATGCCATACAACACTCCTTCTGTGGCCTCCAACTGCTCTTAAACGCTAGTAAAAACCAAATGCATGCTTTTCAACCGTTCGCTGCCTGCACCCGCACGCCCGACTAGCATCACCACCCTGGATGGTTCCGACCTAGAATATGTGGACATCTATAAGTACCTAGGTGTCTGGCTAGACTGTAAACTCTCCTTCCAGACTCATATCAAACATCTCCAATCTAAAATCAAATCTAGAATCGGCTTTCTATTCCGCAACAAAGCCTCCTTCATTCACTCCGCCAAACTTACCCTAGTAAAACTGACTATCCTACCGATCCTCGACTTCGGCGATGTCATCTACAAAATAGCTCCCAATACTCTACTCAGCAAACTGTATGCAGTTTATCATAGCGCCATCCATTTTGTTACTAAAGCACCTTATACCACCCACCACTGCAACCTGTATGCTCTAGTCGGCTGGCACTCGCTACATATTCGTCGCCAGACCCACTGGCTCCAGGTCATCTACAAGTCCATGCTAGGTAAAGCTCCGCCTTATCTCAGTTCACTGGTCACGATGGCAACACCCACCCGTAGCACGCGCTCCAGCAGGTGTATCTCACTGATCATCCCTAAAGCCAACACCTCATTTGGCCGCCTTTCGTTCCAGTTCTCTGCTGCCTGTGACTGGAACGAATTGCAAAAATCGCTGAAGTTGGAGACTTATCTCCCTCACCAACTTCAAACATCTGCTATCTGAGCAGCTAACCGATCGCTGCAGCTGTACATATTCTATCGGTAAATAGCCCACCCAATTTGACCTACCTCATCCCCATACTGTTTTTATTTATTTACTTTTCTGCTCTTTTGCACACCAGTATCTCTACCTGTACATGACCATCTGATCATTTATCACTCCAGTGTTAATCTGCAAAATTGTAATTATTCGCCTACCTCCTCATGCCTTTTGCACACAATGTATATAGACTCTTTTTTTTCTACTGTGTTATTGACTTGTTAATTGTTTACTCCATGTGTAACTCTGTGTTGTCTGTTCACACTGCTATGCTTTATCTTGGCCAGGTCGCAGTTGCAAATGAGAACTTGCTCTCAACTAGCCTACCTGGTTAAATAAAGGTGAAATATATATATATTTTTTTTAAACTGCAGCTCATCATGGCAACTGTTCTCCTGGCCAATAGATTGACATATGAGTTTCAAAGAATCACATGTGAAGTTGTTCAGCTTTAGAAGATGAGCTTTTCCCTTCATCAACTAATAGGTCAGACGTCTGTTGGGATCCAAAACATTTTGCTTCCTATCTCCAAGATGGCAGAAAAAGCATAACATTATATATTTTAGTCATTTATTTGACACACTGATTCAACTTAGAGGAGCAATTTACGGTTAAGTGCCTTGCTCAAGGGCATATCGACTGATTTTCCACCTAGTCAGCTCAGGGACCTTTGGTTACCGGCCCAAAGTTCTTAAAAGGAAAACTCCACCCAAAAACTATTAGTCCATTATTGATATAGTCCCAAAATGTTTTGCATGTCAGCAATCAAGTTTAAGACATTTAACTTTGAAAATAGAGACTAATGAAACAAATACCGAAAGACCATTTTTGGGTGAAATTGTCCTTTAACCGTTAGGCTACCTGCCTCCCCACAGGGGAACCAGCATTATCAATTCCTAGAAACACAATGGGACAACACGTTCTGCTACAGGATAGGCTACGTAGATTTAACCATATTCTATTGGGAGAGGAGTAGTCAAATGTTCAATGATTATTTGTTAACACAATAAAATGATAAACAGTGGGAGGGGCCTGACATTACACAGAAGTGACTAGTGTCTGTTTGAACTGTACTGTTTGCAGAGATAAAATCCAATGGATCCCTTCCACTTAATCAATTCCAAATATATTATTAAAATAATCAAGTGTAAATCTGTGGGCTATTTAATGGGTTGATTTTGATGAGAACTGGGTACCAGTAAGACACTTGAATTGATACAAATTCAAACAACACCAATAACAGCATCAACTAGGTGGGTAGGTTGCTACTTTCAAAAGAAAAACTTGCGTGTGAGTGACATGACTTAGCTAAATAACATTACTGCATGAAACATATGAGGCAACCTCAACTGAAGCCTTAAATGACCGGGGCTTTTCAGAGTAACGTTACGTCGAACGGTGACCATGAATCGATATTAGCCAACTCAACTCATCATAAATCGTGGAGTTAAGTTTAATCGGCTAGGTCGCCATCTCCACCTGCCCCTTGTAAAAATGTTGTTGACAGATAAAATGACACCACTGCATGGAGGTGTGGGTGAATGAACAACAATGGATAATGGTTAGTTAACACACTCTGAACTAAATTCGCCTCTGCATGACCTGCTGTGAACAATGGCCGGTTAGCTAGCCATCTGGCTATCTCTACCTAGCTTCCAATGACTGATGTTTACAAAATGAAGTTACAATTAGCCATCCTGTATGGCCTACTGAAATTAATAGCTAACTAGCGTAGCTAGCTAACATTAACTAAGCAACGTTAGCAATACAAAACGTTAACCTTAGTAAATAGCTAGTTACTTACTAAACATGCTAAAATAAAGCCAAAGATGCCGGTAACCTGTGAAAGTTAGCCAACGACCTGACCAATTTGTTCACATTAACGTTATCAACCAAACAAACTGCTATTTACCAACAAAGACATGGCTTGATTAGTCATTTCATCAGCTCTGTTGGTGGTCCAACGTGTACGGAGTGACAAGACAAGGAGGGCCTTTAGCATCTGGCAAAATAATACTTGAATCAGTTATAGAACCCATTGCCCTTTATGGTTGTGAGGTCTGGGATCCGCTCACCAACCAAGAATTCACAAAATGGGACATACCACAAATTAAGACTCTGCATGCAGAATTCTGCAAAAACATCCATCTTCCTTATACAATGTAAAACACAAAATAAAGCATGCAGCGCAGAATTATGCCTATAACCGTTAATTATCAAAATCCCGAAAAGTGACGTTAAATTCTATAACCACCCGAAGAAAAGATTCCCTAACCTTCCATAACAAAGTCAACACCTAGAGAGAGATGAACCTGGAGAAGAGTCCCCTAAGCAAGCTGGTCCTGGGGCTCTGTTCACAAACACAAACACACCCTACAGAGCCCCAGGACAGCAGCACAATTAGACCCAACCAAATCATGAGAAAACAAAAAGATAATTACTTGACATATTGGAAAGAAAAAAAAAAGAAAAAAAACAGCAAACTAGAATGCTATTTGGCCCTAAACAGAGAGTACAGAGGGAGAATAACTGACCACGTAACCACGACCCAAAAGTAAGGAAAGCTTTGACTCTGCACAGACTCAGTGAGCATAGCCTTGCTATTGAGAGGCCACCCTAGGCAGACCTGGCTCCCAAGAGAAAACAGGCTATGTGCACACAGCCCACAAAATTAGGTGGAAACTGAGATGGATTTCCTAACCTCCTGCCAAATCTGTGACCATATTAGAGACACATATTTCCCTCAGATTACACAGATCCACAAAGAATTTGAAAACATATTACATTTTGTTCCCATATCTATCGGGTTAAATGCCACATTGTGCCATCACCGCAGAAAGATGTGTGACCGGTTGGCACAAGGGCAACCAGTGAAGAACAAACACCATTGTAAATAGAACCCATATTTATGTTTATTTTCCCTTTTGTACATCATTATGACACTGTACATAGCCATATGACATGTAAAATGTATTTATTCCTTTGAAACTTTTGTTAATGTAATGTTTACTGTACATTTTGTTTTGATTATTTCACTTGCTTTGGCAATGTAAACATGTTTCCCATGTCAATAAAGCCATTTGAATGGAATAGTAAATGAACGGTTTACTGCCTTTAGTTTTGTGTTGTTAGCAGCTAGCTGGCTAACATTCGCTGGTTAGTTCCTAACAGCTAGTTCTCAATCATTCGAGTTCTGCGTCGACTGACGATAAGCTTCTTACCTTGACTTCTTTAGATACTTTAGCCAAAGAGACCCTCTCCCCGAAATAATAGCAAACTGGATAACGCTCTCACGAAGTAGCAAATCCTCTGCAGATTCTCCAAGGTGGTGTATTGATCTCGGTCTCACATCCTCCAAAAAATAACCAACAAATGCCAGCTGAGCTTGTTTTTCTTCCCACAACGGCGGCGTGTTATTGCAGGTTAGTTAGCTAACTTAGCATAACGTTAGCTAGCAAGATAACGTTAGTAAAACGGTGGTCGTGTAAACTCGCGAATTGTACGTTAGTTTTTACTAGTCAACTTTTAAAGAATTACAAATCGTTAGGATTTGGAATTACAGTTCATATGTATTTTTTTCCGGCATTATTGTTCTCCCTTTTACGTTATAACAATCTTTGATTTTACCCTCAGTCCCCTGTTATTGCTGGTGCTTCAATTATAATCAGCAGGCCCCGTTCAAACGCTCACAAACAGGATATGACGTTTTGAGAGGCCACCCTACATGAAACAACTGAGAACTCGAAAAGAAACACCAACTATTTGTTTGCACTTGAAAAGAGATACTACAAAATACAACTTGTAATGGCACTCAAAATTAATGACATATATGGGGCGACAGGTAGCCTATTGGTTAGAGCGTTGGACTAATAACCGAGAAGTTGCAAGATCGAATCCCTGAGCTGATATGGTAAAAATGAACCAGTTAACCCATTATTCCTAGGACGTCATTGAAAATAAGAATGTGTCCATAACTGACTTGCTTAGTTAAATAATGCAAAGATCCCATTACAATAGCTGATATTATCAAGATTCGTCTAGTCCTTTTACGAAAACCTCAGGAAGATGGCTGTGATAGCTACATTTGCCACATTCAGAATTATGTCCCTGTAATTGAAGATTAGTTCCACTGTTTGCGATTCACCTGTGTCAATCTAAGACATTAGATGAGGCTCTGAATTTAATGAAAAAAGGAAAATAACCTGGCCCTGATGGCCTGTCAGATGAATTCTATAGGCAGTTTTGGGAGATACTAGAATACCCTATTTTTAATATGTTTCAAGGTTTCATTGAAAATTGTAAAATAGTCTCCACTATGAAAAAGGGCCTTATTTCACTGATTCCGAAGCCTGACAAATACCCTTCTTTCATTGACAATTGGAAACCAATTACTTTATTAAATATTGATTACAAATGTATTGCTCTGGTTTATGACAAAATATGTATGAAGGGCCGTCATTTAAGCTCCACCATTCGTTTAGTGTTCAGATGCAATTGACTCCGATGCTGTCATTTTAGTTTTGGACTTCTGTAAAACCTTTGACACAATTGAACATTCATTTCTCTTTCGGTCTCTTAAACATTTTGGTTTCTGGGAAAATGTTTTCAAAGTCATTCACATTTTTTTTTACATTGATAAATAGTTATGTGATATTAAACCTTACTACTTCCAAAATATTCAGTATCAACAGAAGTGTACAACAGAGATGCCCAATTTCAGCCTTGTTATTCATTTTGGTAGTGGAACTTTATCTCTAGATATTCTTAATAATACAAATCTGTATGGCTTATCCATTTTTGCATAGCAATCAACATTTCCCAAATGGCTGATGATACTACTCTTCTTTTATTTATTTTTTAAGACAAAGACCAGGTTGTCCATACCCTTAATGCTATCACTGCATTCTCTATCACATCTGAATTCAAACTGAACATTTCTAAATGTGAAATCTTATGATTATATGACTCTGATGTAAAGAAATAGAAAATATTCCTGTAAAGGGCTGTGTTAAATATTTAGGAATACATCTACCAAAAAAAACCTTAATCAGACATGAATTTCTCTCCTAAAATTAAGAAAACCAAGAATGTATTTAATAATTGGCTACAAAGGGATCTTTCTATACTTGGGAGAGTGCTTCTGTCCAAGGCAGAGGGACTGTCTCGCTTTGTGTACGCCTCATTATCTTTATTTGTAAATCCCTCTACCTATAAAGACATCAACAACACCTTTATTGACTTCATCTGGAAAAATACATTTTACAAACTGAAAAAGTCAGTCCTCTCAAATAAAATATCTGAAGGAGGTCTGGAAGTGTTGGATTTTGTTGACATAAATAACACTTTCAAGAGCAATTGGTTGAAAATATGTTTGGTCAATACAGAATCAATTTGGTATTTAATTCTAAACGATGTGTTTAATAAGTTGGGAGGTATTCAGTTTGAACTGAAATGTAATTATATTCCTGAAAGATTACCCGCTAAATTGGCTAGGTTTCACCAACAAGCTTTAATGTCCTGGAAAATATGTTTCCTGCACAATTTTTAACAACACAAAGCTCTTTTGTGGCATAATTCAGACATAACCGTAAAGAATAAGTAATTGTTCTACCCTAGCTGTCATGAGAAGAAATAATATTAACTTTGTTCTTGATGTTTTTGACAACAGGGGTAATATTCTTTCATGTTTCTTTCACATTTCAATTTATAACATTGAATGAGTTTCCAATACCTTTCAGATAGTTTATTTCTGTGATCAAAGCCACTCCCAGTGGTCTTACTACACGAATTAAAACTCATCTTAACTTTGGTGATGACCACAGAGCTTATGCAGAACTCAGTTTGGAAGGTGTGAGCTTGAGAAATCTTGTTGTAACAAATACATAAGACACATTTTCCATTCACGGAACCAACTTACGACTAGAGGAAAATGTTTCTGGAACATGCTTATTCCTGACATTGACTGGAAAAAAGCTTGGTTGATGCCTTACAAATATTGTATACCAAACAAATTTAAGGAACTGCACTTTTAAGATTCTACATAAGATATATCCATGTAATTCTATGTTGTCGAAATTTGTTGTGAAAAAGACGGTGAATATCTGACTCACTTGTTCTATGAATGTAAATCTGTGATATATTTTTGGAAAAACCTTGCAGTGTACTTATTTACCTTTTTTAACACTACCCATGTTTTTAACATGAAGGATTTAACATGTTACTATTGCAATGATAACAAGACCATTGAAATGATTGTGATTCTTTTTATTCTTGCTGCCAAATACTTTATACATAAACAAAAATTCCAGAATTCTATACCAAAGTTACAAATATCTTGTTAAGACATTAGCCATAGTGAATAACAAAAATAATAGCATCTTGCTGAATCATTACAATGAATACAATTGCACTAGAATTGTCATATTTTTTAAAATATTTTTTTAATATATATTTTTAATGTTATTTATATATATTTTTTGTTGTTGTATGTATTTAGTATTTTCTTGTTAATACCTGTGTTTTGTTTTGTTAGACATGTTTGATGTAGGGATGTAAGTTGATCATTTTGTATAATAATAAATATATACAGTACCAGTCAAAAGTTTGGACACACCTACTCATTCAAGGGTTTTTCTATATTTTTACAATTTTCTACATTGTAGAATAATAGGGAAGACATTAAACTATGAAATAACACATGAAATCATGTAGTAACCAAAAGAAGTGTTAAACAAATCAAAATATATATTATATGGGAGATTCAAAGTAGCCTTGATGACAGCTTTGAACACTTTTGGCATTCTCTCAACCAGCTTCACCTGAAATGCTTTTCTAACAGTCTTGAAGGAGTTCCCACATATGCCGAGGACCTGTTGGCTGCTTTTCCTTCACTCTGCTGTCCAACTCATCCCAAACCATCTCAACTCGGTTGAGGTCGGGTGATTGTGGAGGACAGGTCATCTGATGCAGCACTCCATCACTCTCCTTGGTCAAATAGCCCTAACACAGCCTGGAGGTGTGTTTTGGGTCATTGTCCTGTTGAAAAACAAATGATAAGCTCAAACGGGATGGCATATCACTGCAGAATGCTGTGCTAGCCATGCTGGTTAAGTGTGAATTTAATTTTTTATTTTTTTTAAATCACACAGTGTCACCAGCAAACCACCCTCACACCATCACACCTCCTCTTCCATGCTTCACGGTGGGAACCACAGATGTGGAGATCATCCATGCACCTACTCTGCATCTCACAAAGAGACTGCGATTAGAACCAAAAATCTCAGATTTGGACTCATCAGACCAAAGGACAGATTTGCACCGGTCTAATGTAAAACATAAAATATATTTTGATTTGTTTAACACTTTTTTGGTTACCACAGTTGAAGCCGGAAGTTTACATACACTTAGGTTGGAGTCATTAAAATGCGTTTTTCAACCACTCCTCAAATTTCTTGTTAACAAACTATCGTTTCGGCAAGTCGGTTAGGACATCTACATTGTGCATGACACAAGGAATTTTTCCAACAATTGTTTAGAGACAGATTATTTCACTTATCATTCACTGCATCACAATTCCAGTGGGTCAGACGTTTACATACACTAAGTTGACTGTGCCTTTAAACAGATTGGAAAATTCCAGAAAATTACGTAATCAAATCAAATCAAATGTATTTATATAGCCCTTCGTACATCAGATTATATCTCAAAGTGCTGTAAAGAAACCCAGCCTAAAACCCCAAACAGCAAGCAATGCAGATGTAGAAGCACGGTGGCTAGGAAAAACTCCCTAGAAAGGCCTAAACCTAGGAAGAAACCTAGAGAGGAACCAGGCTATGTGGGGTGGCCAGTCCTCTTCTGGCTGTGCCGGGTGGAGATAACAGAACATGGCCAAGATGTTCAAATGTTCATAAATTACCAACATGGTCAAATAATAATAATCAAAGGCAGAACAGTTGAAACTGGAGCAGCAGCACGGCCAGGTTGACTGGGGACAGCAAGGAGTCATCATGTCAGGTAGTCCTGAGGCATGGTCCTTGGGCTCAGGTCCTCCGAGAGAGAGAAAGAAAGAGAGAAAGGGAGAATTAGAGAGGGCATACTTAAATTCACACAGGACACCGAATAGGACAGGAGAAGTACTCCACATATAACAAACTGACCCTAGCCCCCCGACACAAACTACTGCAGCATAAATACTGGCGGCTGAGACAGGAGGGGTCAAGAGACACTGTGGCCCCATCCGATGACACCCCCGGACAGGGCCAAACAGGCTTAGACCCTTCATGGCTTTAGACCCTTCTGATAGGCTAATTGACATAATTTGAGTCAATTGGAGGTGTACCTGTGGCTGTATTTCAAGGCCTACTTTCAAACTCAGTGCCTCTTTGCTTGGGAAAATCAAAGGAAATCAGCCAAGACCTCAGAAAATAATGGTGGACCTCCACAAGTCTGGATCATCCTTGGGAGCAATTTCCAAAGGCCTGAAGGTACCACGTTCATCTGTGCAAACAATAGTACGCAAGTATAAACACAATTGGACAGGAAGGAGAGGTGTTCCGTCTCCTAGAGATGAACATACTTTGGTGCGAAAAGTGCAAATCAATCCCAGAACAAAAGCAAAGAACCTTGTGAAGATGCTGGAGGAAACAGGTACAAAAGTGTCTACATCCACAGTAAAACGAGTCCTATATCGACATAACCTGAAAGGCCGCTCAGCAAGGAAGAAGCCACTGCTCCAAAACCGCCATTAAAAAAAGCCAGACTACGGTTCGCAACTGCACATGGGGACAAATATTGTACTTTTTGGAGAAATGTCCTCTGGTCTGATGAAACAAAAATAGAACTGTTTGGCCATAATGACCATTGTTATGTATGGAGGAAAAGGGAGAGGCTTGCAAGCCAAAGAACACCATCCCAACCGTGAAGCACGGGGGTGGCAGCATCATGTTGTGGTGTGCTTTGCTACATGAGGGACTGGTGCACTTTACAAAATAGATGGCACCATGAGGATGGAAAATGATGTGGATATTTTGAAGCAACATCTCAAGACATCAGTCAAGAAGTTAAAGCTTGGTCGCAAATGGGTCTTCCAAATGTACAATGACCCCAAGCATATTTCCAAAGTTGTGGCAAAATGGCTTCAGGACAACAAAGTCAAGGTATTTGAGTGGCCATCACAAAGCCCTGACATCAATCCTATAGAAGATTTGTGGGCAGAACTGAAAAAGCGTGTGTGAGCAAGGAGGCCTACAAACCTGACTCAGTTACACCAGCTCTGTCAGGAGGAATGGGCCAAAATTCACCCAACGTTTTGTGGGAAGCTTGTGGAAAGCTACCTGAAACATTTGACCCAAGTTAAACAATTTAAAGGCAATGCTACCAAATACTAATTGAGCGTATGTAAACTTCTGACCCACTGGGAATGTGATGAAAGAATTAAAAGCTGAAATAAATAATTCTCTACTATTATTCTGACATTTCACATTCTTAAAATAAAGTGGTGATCCTAACTGACCTAAAACAGGGTTTTTTTACTAGGATTAAATGTCAGGGATTGTTAAACTGAGTTTAAATATATTTAGCTAAGGTGATTGTAAACTTCTGACTTCAACTGTACATGATTCCATATGTGTTGTTTCATAGTTTTTGAGGTCTTAACTATTATTCTACAATGTAGAAAACTGTAAAAAAAAATAAAAAAAAATAAAAAAAATCTGGAATGAGCAGGTGTGTCCAAACTTTTTACTGGTACTGTATATATAAATCATGCTGCATTCTCTTAACCCACATGTTCCCTCTTTGAGGAATGGGAACAGAGGAAGAAAATGTAAAATAGACTAATGTTGCTTTAGAAATGTAATTAGCCTTTTATTTCCTAAATACAAAATAGATTCTGTGGTTATTCTTATTTCCAATGTGCTTGAATCAGGAGAGACTTGAATGTATCCTCTGCTCAGTTTAATACAGAGGCTTTCATCCCCCAAGTGTGGAGGTTCTGTCCCGGTCAGTCCTACAACCAAAGAGAATGGGTGCAATTGAGCGGGTGAAATGTATGCAATGTAAATGTATCTCAATGTGCAAATTCATGAGTGAGCTTGTGGCTTTGTATCTCATCCCCATTAAGATTGCCTGTAGCCTTGATTTCTGAGGCATAAGATTTTCTAATGTAACACAGTGGAACACCCCTAAACCCCTCTTTACTCTTTCAACTCTTTGAGTGAATCTTAAACATGCTGCAGGCAGCTTGGGGCTCTGGCTCTTCTGCTCATCTGTCTATCATTGTCGAGAAATGCTGGTTTATACTGCCACCTAGTGAGAAGGATGAGACATTGCATTTACATGTTATTTATTACATACCTCAGCACTAATTCTCAAAGCGTAGAACTTCCTACAATCTTTGAATCACCATCCAAGATGCATGGCCACAGCCAAAAAAAGCTTTTCATCATTAAGTCTGGAGGGTACTTTCACTGTCCTCTCCTCATTCTTTCGTCTTCACCACAGTTGGAGCCTCCCAGCAGAGACTTCTTAATGGACATGTTTGTTGTCATGTTGGGTTCGGTGAAATGAAAATATACAGCTAAACCTAGAATAAAGGTGTCATTAAAACCTGAGAGAAAAACGTGCCCTGTAGGAACGGAAATGAATCTTCACACAGGAAAGAAGTGGCTGTTTTCCGATAGAGGGCGCTAGTATGGGTAATTTGGTAGTGGACGAGGGCAAAAAATTTTCCTCCCACGTAAAACTACGGTCAGGGTGTGGACGCTGGGGACGTAGACAATCTGCTTCAATCCCAATCTAGCTAACACTTTCTGTGTAATAATATATCCTGTTGAATCCATAGGGTAAGTTCAATTCAGTTATCTTTTTTTTACGTTGATGTATATTCACACTTAGAAATCATAATATGTATTGGGTTTGTTTGCTATCGAGATTGCTAGCTTCAGGCGTCCGGTCTGAAGTCAAAGAAGAGGAGGAGGAAAAACGGCTCCAACTGTTTTCCCTCTTTACGGGGCTTGATAATGTAACTAAGTATAAATGGTTGTTGAACAAAGTTAAGTACCTAGTGCAGTAACTAGCCACAGTATAACTTTGGACTGAAAACAGTAGCCTATTATCAGTATTCAAAACTGCTGCTAAGTAACGCTAACTATCAAACTAGCTCGAACGCCAGGTACTGTACTATAGTAGGAGTAGCGGGCCAGCTAACTTAGTACAACGTTAGTAGCTAGATATGACATTCATGTTGGGCTGCCTTTGGCCAATGATTCCTGATGGTTGCTGTTGTCTGTCTACAATGGTAGATACAGTATTTGTACTCTTTGTACATTATTTTTTACACAATA
The DNA here is from genome assembly GCF_057628025.1 of Oncorhynchus mykiss. NCBI lineage: Eukaryota > Metazoa > Chordata > Actinopteri > Salmoniformes > Salmonidae > Oncorhynchus > Oncorhynchus mykiss. Next base: position 34,202,107 of record NC_143048.1, read on the forward strand.
ATACACTTTGCTTCAACACAGTAATTTACACAGCACCGAGTTATTTTAATTAATCTCAAATAAATCATTCGTCACTAACTACTAGGCTAACTACCTAAATGGCTGTAGCTAACTAGCAATTGTATTTTGGGAAAGAACCCTAGCAAGAAAATTAGCTCTAACTAACTGTCAGGTACTATAAATTAGCTAGTTTTATGCGATTAGCTAGTGAAATGTAATGTGGAATGCTCCCTGACAGCCACTGCTCATGCCATGGGTCTCATGGGCTATTTGTCTATGTATGTACGATAATATCCACCAATAGCACTAATATGACCATTGCTTGACTTTACACATAAATGAATCTATGAATTTCAAATCAGTCTTCACCAAACCCAAAATGAAAGTGTATGCAGTTTGTGTTCTAGCCCTGAGAAGCCTTCAGAAAATTGTTCAAACAGGGTTTTAACTTAACTCCGAGTAGTGGATTACTGCAGAGTTTGTCAAGGTGTGAGTCACGACCAGGCATTAGGTCAGGGTATCCCAAACTCGGTAATCGTTTTGGTTTTTGCCCTAGCACAGTACACCGCTGATTCAACTAATCATCAAAGTTTTATCATTTTAATCAGCTGTGTAGTGTTAGGATAATAACCAAAACGTGCACCCAGCGTTTGGGGAACACTGCATTAGGTAAATCACAAACAACTTGGCTTTACTGCACACCCAATGCAGTTGATTCAGAGTTTGACTGGATTGCCCAATGCCGGAGAGGTCTCCTGTTGCAGTGCAACTAGACAATCCTTGTGCTGCAGTGCTGTGAAACTAATGAGGGCCCTGAAAGCCTGCTGTGACCTCGTCAAAGTTTTTAGTCTATAGATTACATTGGTTGGAAGTCGGAACAGTGTGCACTGTCATGTTTTAGAATGTATTTAAGAACTGCGAGGAATCTTTGTCTGTAGTTCCGTTCATCGAGCATCATACTTCTCGTGTTTGTCTTTTCAGGATTGTGTCACTGGAACTCTAGTGTAGCTAAACGTCTCCTGTCGGTGTCCCCGACTGTAGCTGTTGTCTCCTTGCTAAGGGACGAATGCACTCCAGGCCACCCCTGAATTCCTTTGGCTGCCTCCCTTGTGTATCCCAGTCCCATCAACGTCTCTCAGAGTGTAAGTTAACAGAAGGAGCAGAGTGAGCCATCATGGATGATATTTTTACCCAGTGCCGGGAAGGCAACGCAGTAGCTGTTCGCCTATGGTTGGACAACACAGAGAATGACCTCAATCAGGGGTGAGTAATTTATCAGCACCTTTTTTTACATAAACATTTTTGTGTCAGATGTTGAATTGCACGTACAAGGATATTAATTCACCTGCTATCAGTATCAAGTCTCAAAATCATGCATGTAGGCAGGAGCTTGTGACCCGCTATCAGGAAGCCATGTCTCTATTGGACACACTCTTCGACGTTAAAATATGATATCACATCCAAATGTTGGACTGCTCAGCCATTATTCTATAGCGTAATACACAAATGATGCAGTTGCTTGGTGGAGTCGTTCGATGGGTTCAGATATGGGCAATTAATACTTTTACATCTGTTCTTTGCCAATCCCCTGTGATGTTATGACCCTTGAGTTGTGTGCATACAATTAGTTCCACACAACTGAATTGGGGAAAACTTCCAGGAATGTACAGATACCCACCACATCATCCCATGTACAATGAGAGGACATGGATGTGTATTGGTTTACTCGTACATCAAAAGCCGATGGGTAACATTGCTGGGTAATTGCGCTGTTATTGTCTTTCTTTTGATGTGGTTGTTGTCGAGGGTTGTTTGTTGCTGGACTCCTAGCCAGCCCGACTCCCCAACTCTGTAATTGTGACCTGAGATTTGAATCCACTTCTTTCTGAACATGTGACTTGGCTTGGAATGTGAACTTAAAATGAAGCCAAGGATGGCAAATGTCTTGGAAATGTGCACTGCCCTGAACATTTGTTTGGCTTGCCATTAATATCAGGTTACTGGGCAAAGACAGAGAGAAGATAAATAAAAAATAATGGGTGTTTCCTGCTTGTTTATGTGGCTGTTTTCATTTGACTCTATTGTAGACTGCAAAGCTATAGCCTTGCTCTAATGGTTGCATTTGGAGGTCCATTAGGCTGCGTTTACACAGGCAGCCCAATTCAAAAAAAAAAAAAAACTGTCAGTCATTTGACCAGTCAGATCAACTCTGAAAAATATCCCATGTGAAAAAATCTGATGTGATTGGTCAAAAGGCCAATTGTGGGCTGCCTGTGTGAACACAGCCTTACAAAGCAGGCTACATCATGGGTCCTGGCCTCCTCTCCTGTATGTATCCTTGTCACAACTGCTGGATCTCAGACATTTCTGGAAGAAGGTGACTTAAAAGAAAATATACAAAAAAAATGTTAACAGGCCTGAATATAGGACAGATGAGGTTATCTCTGCATTCAGAACTATAGAGAGACACAATTGCTGCTCCCAGGGCATGCTGTTTTTCTCAGTCTCATGCAGAGGCTTGATTGTTGCTTACATTGCTTAGACATTACAGAGCACTATGCATAGATTTTATTTACCAGCCTTCATTGTTTCACTTTAGTTTTGCGTTCATACTATTGTGTGTACTTCACTGTAAGTAGCTTATGGGATACACATGCATGGATCTATTGTATTTGTGTGAGTTTGCACGGCCAACCTAACACGTGTGACCCTTCTCCATTAGCCGATTGCCTGTCAAGTCCCATCGGTTAAGTTGATGTATATTTTCCCAATGGGAGAAACACATCCCTACTGGGCCTTTCAGCCCCTGCAATAACTGATTACATGGGTTTTATAGCTGACTGTACAAACACCCACATCCACCCTGTTGAATCCCACCATATCCTATATATTCCTATCCCACACTTTCTCATTGATGGTTTAGTGAAGGTGATTGTGAGCTCGTTTCTCTGTGTGGATGCACAAATGTAAATGTGAGACAAGGACCGTAGTGGAATGCTGAATTCCCTTACAAGGAATAACACGCCAAAAATGAGCAAGAGAAAGGGGGAGGTGTAAGCCAGGGAATTGTTGTGGGCTGAACGTAGGGCGCAAACGTGTGTGTTAGGCAGCGTGTAGACATGCGGCACATTTCTGATCTCTTTTTTTTCACTAGTTGGTCTTTTGACCAGTCAGATCAGCATTGAAAAATATCTAATGTGATTGGTCAAAAGACCAATTAGTGGAAAAAATATCATAACTCGGCTGCCTGGGCAAACGCAGTCTTGTTGTGTGCTAGGATTTTTCTGCCATTGAAATCCTTGTGTTGGCCGCTTGTGGATTTTCGGGACGCCTAAGTACAAACAGTTTAAAAAATGTATATATTTTTTAAATACATTTCCGGGACGATAAAATGCTTTCTGTGCAAACGGAAATGACTAAAAACATATATACAGTATGTAGAAAAGATGATTGACCTATATTTCTTTGAATAATCTTTGAGAACCAACAATTGCTAAAATAGAAGCTAGACAGTCACCTGACTTTAGCATTATTGTATTTTTTATCCATGGCAAACTGCATGAAATTGCAGAAAATTTGTTTTTAAAAGGCAAACAATTATCTCTGCTCCATGAAGACATTTGTAGAGTAGCTGTAAATTGGTTTTAAAATGGCAACATTTCTCTACACTGCCAAGATGTGGGCCTCTAAAATGTTATCTTAAGCCCCTAAGGTCGATGTTCACGCCCCCGCAGAAGTCTAATTAGCGTAATAAAACAACTCGTCTGAAGGTCCCTGGTACCAGCTGAAAAAATGAATGGAAGTACATATGGAGACCTTTTTAGTGCCAAAAATAAAGGGTTAAATACACATTAAATAAATGGAAAGGTTTCCTGATCTTTCCTGTCTCAGATATAGGACAGACACTTCAGAACACACTTCCTTTAGGTTTTGTTGGGGGACAATCTGTTCCATATTGTGAATGTGTTATTCAATGCGTTTGTATGGCAGTAAAGCAAACACAATGTTTTTCACTTTTTTCTATATTTTTTCTATACTTCAAGGTGTCTTAATTCAATATCAAATTGTAAAATGATCCTTGCTATGGCCTTGTTAAAACAATTCCATATAACGTAGTTGATGTTGGTTAATAAATCTATTTGTGCGTAAAGCTGTTTCCACCGCCTCTTTTTGCATGATGAGATTTACAGACACAAAATGATCCCTCCATGTCGAACGTACAAATTCTGTCGCCATTTATAAAATTGTACCGAAACTTCCTATTTCCATCACAGCTGTTGTTTTTTATTTTATACGGAATTACTTGACTATGGATGAAATGTAGTTTGTGAGTTTTTGCAGAAGGAATGCACAGGCAGAGCCATAACACCTTCCTCTCAATCATTCTTCTGTTTCCTGTACTCCTCTCTCAGTGGTATTAGATGGTGCCACTCATTTCCCCTCAACATTTCCTCACAATGGACCAGCTAATTACAAACGTACACAAATGAGTGACACTTTTAAAAAAATGCAGCATAAGGCTATTTCTTGAAGTTGAATCTTTCATTTAGGCCAACTCTACCATACTACTTTTTATTTTCTCTTATACCCATCTCTGATTTTAACTCAAACTGTAATTGAACATTTGAGAATTTCTACACTGAAGATCGAGGCTCTTAAAGATAATATTGGCTACGTTTACACAGGCAGCCCAATTCCTATCGTTTGACCAATTATTGGCAAAAGAGCTGATCAATTTGTCAAAAGACCAGAATAGAGCTGCCTGTGTAAACGCAGGTTTTTTAGATGGTCAGTGTATTTGGTCCACTTAGCATAGAAAAAGCCGACACCAGAACATTACAAATGCGACTCCCCACTCTTGAAAATACCTTGTTTGTGTTGTGGACTGTTCCGCCCGTTTGCTGGGTGGCAAAGGAGTGTGAACCATGGCTGTAGGCATAGTATAGTCAAAGCACATTCAAGAAGTATTATTCATGTTAAGGATTCTTGCTTTAATTTATTTTCTAGTCTAGCTGACTACTTCTGTAGATTTCTGCTGTGGGTGAAAAGCTGTCATTAGGCCTATATTAGAGGTCGACCGATTATAATTTTTCAACGCTGCTACCGATTTATTGGAGGACCAAAAAAGCCGATAACGATTAATCAGCTATACATTTTTTAAATATATATATATATATATATATATATACAGTGCCTTGTGAAAGTATTCGGCCCCCTTGAACTTTGCGACCTTTTGCCACATTTCAGGCTTCAAACATAAAGATATAAAACTGTATTTTTTTTGTGAAGAATCAACAACAAGTGGGACACAATCATGAAGTGGAACGACATTTATTGGATATTTCAAACTTTTTTAACAAATCAAAAACTGAAAAATTGTCCGTGCAAAATTATTCAGCCCCCTTAAGTTAATACTTTGTAGCGCCACCTTTTGCTGTGATTACAGCTGTAAGTCGCTTGGGGTATGTCTCTATCAGTTTTGCACACCGAGAGACTGACATTTTTTCCCATTCCTCCTTGCAAAACCGCTCGAGCTCAGTGAGGTTGGATGGAGAGCATTTGTGAACAGCAGTTTTCAGTTCTTTCCACAGATTCTCGATTGGATTCAGGTCTGGACTTTGACTTGGCCATTCTAACACCTGGATATGTTTATTTTTGAACCATTCCATTGTAGATTTTGCTTTATGTTTTGGATCATTGTCTTGTTGGAAGACAAATCTCCGTCCCAGTCTCAGGTCTTTGGCAGACTCCATCAGGTTTTTTTCCAGAATGGTCCTGTATTTGGCTCCATCCATCTTCCCATCAATTTTAACCATCTTCCCTGTCCCTGCTGAAGAAAAGCAGGCCCAAACCATGATGATGCTGCCACCACCATGTTTGACAGTGGGGATGGTGTGTTCAGCTGTGTTGCTTTTACGCCAAACATAACGTTTTGCATTGTTGCCAAAAAGTTCAATTTTGGTTTCATCTGACCAGAGCACCTTCTTCCACGTGTTTGGTGTGTCTCCCAGGTGGCTTGTGGCAAACTTTAAACGACACTTTTTATGGATATCTTTAAGAAATGGCTTTCTTCTTGCCACTCTTCCATAAAGGCCAGATTTGTGCAATATACGACTGATTGTTGTCCTATGGACAGAGTCTCCCACCTCAGCTGTAGATCTCTGCAGTTCATCCAGAGTGATCATGGGCCTCTTGGCTGCATCTCTGATCAGTCTTCTCCTTGTATGAGCTGAAAGTTTAGAGGGACGGCCAGGTCTTGGTAGATTTGCAGTGGTCTGATACTCCTTCCATTTCAATATTATCGCTTGCACAGTGCTCCTTGGGATGTTTAAAGCTTGGGAAATATTTTTGTATCCAAATCCGGCTTTAAACTTCTTCACAACAGTATCTCGGACCTGCCTGGTGTGTTCCTTGTTCTTCATGATGCTCTCTGCGCTTTTAACGGACCTCTGAGACTATCACAGTGCAGGTGCATTTATACGGAGACTTGATTACACACAGGTGGATTGTATTTATCATCATTAGTCATTTAGGTCAACATTGGATCATTCAGAGATGACAATTACAACAATACTGAATGAACACTTATTTTATCTTAATATAATACATCAATAAAATCATTTTAGCCTCAAATAAATAATGAAACATGTTCAATTTGGGTTAAATAATGCAAAAACAAAGTGTTGGAGAAGAAAGTAAATGTGCTATGTAAGAAAGCTAACGTTTCAGTTCCTTGCTCAGAACATGAGAACATATGAAAGCTGGTGGTTCCTTTTAACATGAGTCTTCAATATTCCCAGGTAAGAAGTTTTAGGTTGTACTTATTGTAGGAATTATAGGACTGGGCTCGAACCAGCAACACAACAACAACATCCACCATCGAAGCAGCGGTTACCCATGCAGAGCAAGGGGAACAACTACTAGAAGGCTCAGAGCGAGTGACATTTGAAACGCTATTAGTGCGCACTAACTAGCTAGCCATTTCACTTCGGTTACACCAGACTCATCTCGGGAGTTGATAGGCTTGAAGTCATAAACGCACAAAACGCATAAACGCACAACGAAGAGCTGCTGACAAAACGCCTGAGTGCTGTTTGAATGAATGTTTACAGGCCTGCTTCTGCCTACCATCGCTCAGTCAGATACTTAGATACTTGTATACTTAGTCAGATTATATGCAACGCAGGACACGCTAGATAATATCTAGTGATAACTACACATGGTTGATGATAACTAGTGATTATGATTGTATTTTATAAGATAAGTTTAATGCTAGCTAGCAACTTACCTTGGCTTACTGCATTCGCGTAACAGCCAGTTTCCTTGTGGAGTGCAACGAGAGAGAGACAGGTCGTTATTGCGTTGGACTAGTTAACTGTAAGATTGGATCCCCCCGAGCCGACAAGGTGAAAATATGTCGTTCTGCCCCTGAACAAGGCAGTTAACCCACCGTTCCTAGGCCGTCATTGAAAATAAGAATGTGTTCTTAATTGACTTGCCTAGTTAAATAAAGGTGTATTTATAAAAAAATATATATATATTTTTTTAAATCGGCAAATCGGCGCCCCAAAATACCAATTTACGATTGTTATGAATACTTGATATCGGCCCTAATTAATCGGCCATTCCGATTAATCAGTCGACCTCCAGTCTATATTCAGTGCTGTGATACACCATGGTAATGAGTTAGAGGCTCCTTGTTTGGTGAGGAGGCAGGGTGGGTTGTGTATGGTCACGGAGAATGCTGTTTATATTTAATTCCCCAGGGGAGGTTGGTAAATATTGTTCACCCGCCTAGCCCCTGACTGGGCAGATCACATAGTGGTCTTGGAGGGTCACCAACTTAACGTTACGTCTGTGTGAGAGGGGCTGGCCCGGGACTGGGTTGTGAACTGTAGAGCCAGCTGTATACTCTGGGCCTTCCCAGCTCCCACTGGAGCCAGCTGCAACCAGTCCTACTGTAGGCTACAGTCAGACACGAAACAAGTATGAGATTTCTCAAATCAAGGTCATACCTCTTTAATTGGTAGCTTGACTCCTTTCTGTGGCTGTGTGGATGGTGTGTTTCTTCTGTGTTTTAGAGTGTGCAAATAGACCAGTGTGAAAGAGTAAATCCATATCAGCCTATTGATGTGAGTCATATGATCTCACAGTGAGCTCAGCATAGAGACAGACAGGGTGTAGATGGGGCTCTTCAGTCTACAAATCTGAGCCCTGTTGGCAGGTGGAACTGCCTGAAATAACCTCACCCAGGGGCTTGGGAGGGGGGACAGGCAGGAGAAAGCACCTCTGAAGCCCCCTGGCCTGGGCAACCTTGCTGGGAAAGGTTGGAGACACCCCCACTCCTGGCTCCACTGACTGATTCATTGGCCTGGGTCAGAGCCCTGCATGAATTTGAATCCCGAACCATGCCTGCGATGTTCAGGCCCTACACTACCCAAGCCAGATCGCTTCTGCCAAATTTAAGTCCCTGGCCGAAATCAGAAATAACTTCCTTTTAGTAAATGCGTTGGCTTCTCCTCTCTGCATGCACTCTGCTTATTGCGGCTCTGAGTATCCATAGCAACGGCTCTGTTTGGGTGTCTCTGCTCAACGAAGAGACCTTAGAGGGCAGTTAGCTACTTTGTCACTCAACTCAGACAACTAAACAAGCATTATTTTCTGTGAAATAATATCTCCTGCAGTGGTGTAGTGTATACGCTGTATACCCACGTATTCTTCAATTGACATTGAGAATACTCACTGCTTAATCCCCACACACTGTAACAATTAAGACTGTTGGAACCAATCAGAATGTTTATCTTAAAATGTTAATGGTTCTTAACATTTTATGCATAGAAATGGGCACACAGCGGTAGGTCTACGCCAGTAGATGCTCCTCAAATGAGGAAGGGTGAATAAATAAAAATTGTGAAACATTTTAAAAGTCATCCTTTTTAGATAACTACTAAATAAATTCATGTCACCAAATAATAGATAATACACTGTTTTGCAATGAGGCTACTGTAGACCTTCAACAGCACTGTAGGGTAGCACCATGGTGTAGCCGGAGGACAGCTAGCTTCCATCCTCAGGGTACATTGATTTCAATACAAAACCTAGGAGGTTCATGGTTCTCACCCCCTTCCATAGACTTACACCGAAATTATGACAACTTCTGGAGGATGTCCTCGAACCCTTCAGAGCTCTTGCAGCATGAACTGACATGTTGTCCACCCAATCAAAGGATCTGAGAATGAACCTAGTACTGAAAGCGTAAGCTACAGCTAGCTAGAACTGCAGTTCATTAAATGTGATGAGTAGTTGACTCTGAGAGATGAATACAATAGTTGAACAATTTTTAAAAATGAATTTCTTCCGAAATGAAGGAGAAGCAAGAGATTTCGTCTCTTTTTTTTCCCAGTTTCACTTAATTAGCTAGCAAATACAGCTAGCTAGTTTAGCTTACTCAAACACCTTTCTCAAACAGAGGGATGCTATGTTAGCTAGCTGGCTATGACTATCCAACACAACACTGAAACTCTTCCAAATCATGGTACGTTTTTGGTTTGACTAATTTATTACCGGCGGTGTAAGTGCTAAACGCTTACTGATTGTATTCTGCAATAGAGGTCGACCGATTATGATTTTTCAATACCGATTATTGGAGGACCAAAAAAGCCGATACCGATAAATCGGCAGATTTAATAAAACAATTTTTTTTGTAATAATGACAATTACAACAATACTGAATTAACACTTATTTTAACTTTAATATAAAACATCAATAAAATCCATTTAGCCTCAAATAAATAATGAAACATGTTCAATTTGGTTTAAACAATGCAAAAACAAAGTGTTGGAGAAGAAAGTAATATGTGCCATGTAAAAATGTGTGCCATGTAAAAAAGCTAACGTTTCAGTTCCTTGCTCAGAACGTGAGAACATATGAAAGTTGATGGTTCCTTTTAACATGAAACTTCAATATTCCAAGGTAAGAAGTTTTAGGTTGTATTTAATATAGTATTTATAGGACTATTTCTCTCAATACCGTTTATTATTTCAGTGAAATACGGAACCGTTCGGTATTTTATCTAACGGGTGGCATCCCTAAGTCTAAATATTGTTGTTACATTGCACAACCTTCAATGTATGTCATAATTACGTAAAATTCTGGGAAATGAGTTCGCAATGAGCCAGGCAGCCCAAACTGTTGCATATACCCTGACTCTGCGTGCAATGAACGCAAGAGAAATTACACAATTTCACCTGGTTAATATTGCCTGCTAAACTGGATCAGTAACTAGTGATTATGATTAAACTTATCTTATAAGAAACAATGCTAGCTAGCAATTTACCTTGGCTTCTACTACATTCGCGTAACAGGCAGGCTACTTGTGGAGTGCAATGGTTAGAGCGTTGGACTAGATAACTGTGCGGTTGCAAGATTGGAACCCCTGAGTTGACAAGGTGAAAATCTGTCGTTCTGCCCCTGAACAAGACAGTTAACCCACAGTGCCTAGGCAGTCATTGAAAATAAGAATGTGTTCTTAACTGACTTGCCTAGTTAAATAAAAGGTATAAAAAAATATTTGGAAATCGGCGCCCAAAAACACCGATTTCCGATTGTTGTGTGAACTTGAAATCGGCCCTAATTAATCGGTCGACCTCTACTCTGTAACATTACTGTGTGTTTGTAGCAGGTTAGTTCTATTGTAACATGTTAGTTCTATTAGCTATGTTGACCTTAGGTAATATGGTGTCAACAAATTAAGTTGTGTGTAGCAGTTAGGATATGGTTTAGAGGTCGACTGATTAATTGGAATGGCAGATTTAATTGGGGCCGATTTCAAGTTTTCATAACAATTGGAAATAGGTATTTTTGGACGCCAATTATTATTATATTTTTTACAAGTCAGTTAAGAACACATTCTTATTTTCAATGACGGCCTAGGAACGGTGGGTTAACTGCCTTGTTCAGGGGCAGAACGACAGATTTTCACCTCGTCAGCTCAGGGATTCAATCTTGCAACCTTACGGTTAACTAGTCCAATGCTCTAACCACCTGCCTCACGAGGAACCTGCTTGTTACGCGAATGCAGTAAGAAGCCAAGGTAAGTTGCTAGCTAGCATTAAACTTATCTTATAAAAAAAAAACAATCAATCATAATCACTAGTTAACGACACATGGTTGATGATATTACTAGATATCTAGCGTGTCCTGCGTTGCATATAATCGATGCGGTGCGCTTTCGCGAAAAAGGACTGTCATTGCTCCAACGTGTACCTAGCCATCCATATCAATGCCTTTCTTAAAATCAATACAACGAAGTATATATTTTTAATCCGTCATATTTAGCTGAAAGAAATCCAGGTTAGCAGGCAATATTAACCAGGTCAAATTGTGTCACTTCTCTTGCGTTCATTGCACGCAGAGTCAGGGTATATGCAACAGTTTGGGCTGCCTGGCTCATTGCGAACTAATTTGCCAGAATTTTACGTAATTATGACATTGAAGGTTGTGCAATGTAACAGTAATATTTAGCCTTAGGGATGCCATCCGTTAGATAAAATACGGAACGGTTCCATATTTTACTGAAAGAATAAACGTTTTGTTTTCGAAATGATAGTTTCCGGATTCTACCATATTAATGACCTAAGGCTCGTATTTCTGTGTGTTATGTTATAATTAAGTATATGATTTGATAGAGCAGTCTGACTGAGCGATGGTAGGCACCAGCAGGCTCGTAAGCATTCATTCAAACAGCACTTTTGTGCGTTTTGCCAGCAGCTCTTCGCAATGCTTCAAGCAATAGTCCAAGGTATATGAAATACAAATGGTATAGAGAGAAATAGTCATAATTCCTACAATAAGTACAACCTAAAACTTCTTACTTGGGAATATTGAAGACTCATGTTAAAAGGAACCACCAGCTTTCTGATGTTCTGAGCAAGGAACTTAAACGTTAGCTTTCTTCCATGGCACATATTGCACTTTTACTTTCTTCTCCAACACTTTGTTTTTGCATTATTTAAACCAAATTGAACATGTTTATTTATTTGAGGCTAAATTTATTTTATTTATGTATTAAGTTAAAATAAGTGTTCATTCAGTATTGTTGTAATTGTCATAATTACAAATGAAAAAAAAAATTGGCCTATTAATCGGTATCGGCTTTGTTTGGTCCTCCAATAATCGGTATCGGCGTTGAAAAATCATAATCGGTAGGCTTGGAATTTTTTTAACATTTTTTTTTGGGGCCTGGTAACATAACTGATGTGTTGTGCATTTGATTTCCACAAACGAAGGGAAGGATCATAAGAGAAGAGCACATAGATGCAAGAAGGAATACAACGTGGCTGCTATGAAAGTGAACTGTGTTTACGTGTGCTCAAGGGTGTATTCATTCTGCTGATTCTGTTGGGGGGAAAATAAAAATTTTATCTTAAATGGAAGTGAATGAAATGGTGTTAAATGGCCTGTATTTACTATGGCCGCACAATTAATCGAATTCACATTGAAATCGTAATATTGACGCTCAATATCCATATCGCATGCAATATTTTGAATTGCATCTCCATTTATTGTTTACTCTGTTTCTTCTCCTTGTGGCTGCTTCCCACACACACCAAGCTCCGCCCCCTGTCACTCAAAGAGTGTGGTTCCTCCTCCCTGCTGTTAAGATTCAATATAAATGTGCATGCTGTTCTGTTATGTCAAATGCGGTCAACTGATTGTTCCAAACTAGAACAATGCTACTTTACTTCTTAATACAAGTCATTACATTTCTTTGATTCCAACAGTTCATCTAAGTGTTTTGCTTCATAATGTGTGTCAAATCGCAATATTTGGTGAAAACAATTTGCAATTAGATTTTTTGGGGCCCATATTGTACAGCCATAGTATTCATCCTGAATGAACTCTGCTGGGATCATTGATTTACAATTACTGTCCTACTTGATATCATTGTCTGCTGGAGAGGGCTGCTGTATGAGTACATTGGGCTAAATCTGTTCTGAGCACATCTACAGGTCATCCACCCAGGTTTCTGGATGGTGTGTGTTAGGGGAGGCAGGGTCTCTGTGGGCCTCATTGATGCTGTTTTCCCTGGAACACTGTTTCCTGTTTGTGTGTTGTTGTGGAAGTGGAGGGTTATAACTCCATAAAGGGGGCTGTTTTCATCACAATACCCCCTCAGTTCTCAACTTCCAGATCTAAACATTCAGCACTTTTCTCTCACTGTCGTGTTTCTAGCAAGCGCAGCATGATTTAATTTATACAGAGTGTCACACATCTTGGCACAAATCATAAGCACATCTGAGCCCTATGGAATTCTTCTGACATTCAGGAATGAGTGGAGAATGGAACATTTCATCGTCAAATTCCTCTCCATTTGTTGACAGGCTGTGAGAGAGAGAAGGAAAGAGGGAGGGAGCTAGTGGTAGAAGGGAGGGTAGTGGAGAAGTTTTGGCGTGTGCGGGAACAATCTGGAGGGGGGGGCTGAGGTGATGAAGGCCAGTGACAGGATAAAGCAGCAGAGGCCCGAGAAATGCAGCAGGACATAACACATAGCAGCTGGGGAGTCGTGTGTGTGTGTGCCCCTGGTGAAGGAAGTCTCCCCCGACCCTTATAAGGCCTGCAGAGAATGCTTGTCCTGTTGTTCTTTTAGTCCCCCTTTCGTGACTGCCTCACTACTATACGCCAGCCAGCTCTGTCTGCCCCCACTGCCTCACTACTATACGCCAGCCAGCTCTGTCTGTCCCCACTGCCTCGCTACTATACGCCAGCCAGCTCAGTCTGTCCCCACTGCCTCACTACTATACGCCAGCCAGCTCTGTGTGTCCCCACTACCTCACTACTATACGCCAGCCAGCTCTGTCTGCCCCCACTGCCTCACTACTATACGCCAGCCAGCTCAGTCTGTCCCCACTGCCTCACTACTATACGCCAGCCAGCTCTGTCTGCCCCCACTGCCTCACTACTATACGCCAGCCAGCTCTGTCTGCCCCCACTGCCTCACTACTATACGCCAGCCAGCTCAGTCTGTCCCCACTGCCTCGCTACTATACGCCAGCCAGCTCTGTGTGTCCCCACTACCTCACTACTATACGCCAGCCAGCTCTGTCTGTCCCCACTGCCTCACTACTATATGCCAGCCAGCTCAGTCTGTCCCCACTGCCTCACTACTATACGCCAGCCATCTCAGTCTGTCCCCACTGCCTCACTACTATACGCCAGCCAGCTCTGTCTGCCCCCACTGCCTCACTACTATACGCCAGCCATCTCAGTCTGTCCCCACTGCCTCACTACTATACCAAATCAAATTTTAGTAGTCACGTGCGCTGAATACAACTGGTGTTGACCTTACAGTGAAATGCTTACTTACGAGCCCTTAACCAACAATGCCGTTAAAAAAAAAACATAAGAAATAAAAGTAACAAGTAATTAAAGAGCAGCAGTAAAATGACAATAGCGTGACTATATACATGGGGGTACCGGTTAGTTGAGGTAATTGAGGAAATATGTACATGTAGGTAGCGTTATTAAAGTGACTATGCATAGATGATAACAGAGTAGCAGCGGTGTAAGGGGGGGGGGGGGGGGGGGTGCAAATAGTCTGGGTAGCCATTTTGAAAAGACGTTCAGGAGTCTTACGGCTTGGGGGTAGAAGCTGTTTAGAAGCCTCTTGGACCTAGACTTGGCGCTCCGGTGCCGCTTGCCGTGCGGTCGCTGAGAGACTAGTCTTTGACTAGGATGGCTGGAGTCTTTGACACATTTTAGGGCCTTCCTCTGACACCGCCTGGTATTAGAGGTCCTGGATGTCAGGAAGCTTGGCCCCAGTGATGTACTGGGCCATTCGCACTATTTCCTGTAGTGTCTTGCGGTCGGAGGCCGAGCAGTTGCCATACCAGGCAGTGATGCAACCAGTCAGGATGGTGCAGCTGTAGAACCTTTTGAGGATCGGAGGACCCATGCCAAATCTTTTTAGTCTCCTGAGATGGAATAGGCATTGTCGTGCCCTCTTCTCAACTGTCTTGGTGTGCTTGGACCATGTTTGTTTGTTGATGTGGACACCAAGGAACTTGAAGCTCTCAACCTGCTCCACTGCAGCCCCGTCAATGAGAATGGAGGCGTGCTCGACCCTCTCTTTCCTGTAGTCCACAATCATCATCTTTGTCTTGATCACGTTGAGGGAGAGGCTGTTGTCCTGGCACCACACGGCCAGGTCTCTGACCTTCCTATAGGCTGTCTTGTCGTTGTTGGTGATCAGGCCTACCATACGCCGGCCAGCTCTCGGTCTGTCTCCACTGCCTCTCTACCATATGCCGGCCAGCTCTCGGTCTGTCTCCACTGCCTCTCTACCATACGCCGGCCAGCTCTCGGTCTGTCTCCACTGCCTCTCTACCATACGCCGGCCAGCTCTCGGTCTGTCTCCACTGCCTCTCTACTATACGCCGGCCAGCTCTCGGTCTGTCTCCACTGCCTCTCTACCATACGCCGGCCAGCTCTCGGTCTGTCTCCACTGCCTCTCTACCATACGCCGGCCAGCTCTCGGTCTGTCTCCACTGCCTCTCTACCATACGCCGGCCAGCTCTCGGTCTGTCTCCACTGCCTCTCTGCTATACGCCGGCCAGCTCTGTTTGTCCACATTTCTACTTCGCTTTCCTTTTCATGCACACATTCTCTGCCTGGGCTGGGTTCAGTATGAAAAAGAAAATGTGACATTTTCAGTTAAACAGTTCCTGTGAAGAAGGTTTTGGAGAAACATGTTGTTCAGTGCAAAGCGTTAAGCAACGTACCAAACGTTCAATCGGACTGAACGCATTAACCATGCTCTCTTGCCCCTCTGTCTGACTGTCATTGTCACTTATGGTTGTTAAGGTCATCGCGGGGATGCTGTCATGAGGTGTCACTCCTGTCCTGTCAGAGGCCAGTCAGGCCACTGTCCTAACATGTGTTTCTGTCAATGTGACTAAGGCAGAGTGGGACGGGTTGCCACTGCCAGCAGCACATCTCCTCTGTTGCTCTGTGACTGACTGCAGGGCAGGCTGAGTTCATATTAAGTTCCTGTTTCCTGGCTGGATGTTGACAGAATTTCACTATCAGTCATGATCATCTGTTTTCATAATTTCTCTGTTCTTTGCTCACAGCTGTGCATTGCTGCACTGCATTCCCCTGCCTACTGCCAAACTATGCTGTTTTAACTAGGTAGGCTTAGGCTTAAAGGCTCTTCATGCTTCTATAAGCCATTAGGCCAAGCAGGCACAGGGAGTTTTTGCTTACCTCTCAGTTACGAACAAGGCTATGCTGTAGGTAGCAGTATCTCATGTCATTTAGTACTGAGAATCCAGATAGGCCTACACCATTAGTCAGACAGAGAGTCCTGCTAGGCGCTTTCAGTTCTGTACTGCTGTATATGACAGGGTTGGGTGGTCGTTGTTAAATGACCAGGGGTAGTAGTTTCCTCCTTGCTAGTAGTAAACGGTCCGTGGTGTGAAAGCAGTATGGTGTGATGTTATTCTGTCCTCAGTGATGACCATGGCTTCAGTCCTCTCCACTGGGCATGCAGGGAAGGCCGCTCCAGCGTGGTGGACATGCTCATCATGAGAGGGGCTCGCATCAACGTCATGAACAGAGGAGATGACACGCCCCTGCACCTGGCCTCCAGCCACGGCCACAGAGACATCGTGGGCAAGGTGGGGCTGAGTGGAGACACTGCACAAAAACGACTTACATACATTCCACACTGCACTTACTACACACACACAAACACTTGATGTCAATTATATCATTGGGTTGATACAGCTTCTCTTTAGGTTGATATAGCTTCAGCTATTAAAGGCCAGGAAGGAACTTAAGAAACCAGAGTTGATGGCTGCCCAACACCCCAACTCACTGCATGTTTAAGACTTGTCTGCTCTTGTTGCAGTGCTGACTGACATCAGTCGCAGTGCTGACAGTCGTTATGATTTGGTTTAATATTAGACATGTCACGATACCTCTGGAATGTGTGAGCAGACAGGAGATATCCTTTACCAGGCCTGCCATAGTTGGATTACTAGCATCACTGTATATAATCCAAACAGGATCTGGACAGCCTTTTGTTGTGTCTAATCTTGTGTTTTGGTCTCCTAGCTGATCCAGTGCAAAGCAGACACCAACACTGCCAATGAGCACGGCAACACACCATTGCATTACGCCTGCTTCTGGGGACAGGAGTTAGTGGCTGAGGTCAGTATGCCCCCTGGTGGCCTACTCTGGCTACTGTCTCTGTTTTCTGTGTGAACAACAGCTTTTGTACCACTAGAGTTACATTGATGTCTGTCTTCCTCAGGACCTGGTGACTAATGGAGCTCAGGTGAACATCTGTAATAAGTATGGAGAAACTCCTCTGGACAAAGCCAAACCTCACCTGCGTGAAGCCCTCCAAGGTATTCAACATCCCATTACTCTGCAATGTTGGCAAGAAAAAGGTGAATATTATCTGTGTGTTAGCCCTGTTACCTAATCAATGCGTGCTTTGTGTTCGCCCCCCTCTCAGAGAAAGCAGAGAAGTTGGGCCAGAGTTTGACCAAGGTCCCCTTCAAGGACACGTTCTGGAAAGGCACCACCAGAACTCGACCCCGTAAGTCCCACAGCCACAAAGCCATTTACTAGCAAGAAGAGAAGTGAATATCGGGTACAGTTTGTAGGAATGAATATCCAGTAAATGTCCCACTGAGGTCTCTGGTAGTCCCCAATGTGCCTGATGACATTTCCACTGCCTTTCAGTGTGCTAAATTGTGCAGAAATAGTAAGGCTTTTTGCCAGACCTCGGGCTTTAGCTATGCTCTTCAACTCTGTCCTCTGTGTGTCAATGCCTACAGGTAACGGCACGTTGAACAAAGCAGCGGGCATTGACTTCAAACAGCTC